>NC_091985.1:152280277-152437895 GCF_044704955.1 Pristiophorus japonicus
TCCCTCCCCTCCCTCTCTCTCCCTCCCTCCCCTCCCTCTCTCTCCCTCCCTCCCCTCTCTCTCCCTCCCTCCCCTCTCTCTCTCTCCCTCCCCTCTCTCTCTGTCTCCCTCCCTCCCCCTCTCTCTCTCTCCCTTCCTCCCCCTCTCTCTCTCCCTCCCCCTCTCTCTCTCTCTCTCTCTCCCCCTCCCTCCCCCCTGCTCTCTCCCTCCCTCCCCTCTCTCTCTTTCCCTCCCTCCCCCCCTCTCTCTCCCTCCCTCCCCCCCCTCTCTCTCCCTCCCTCCCCCCCCTCTCTCTCCCTCCCTCCCCCCCCTCTCTCTCTCTCTCTCTCCCCCTCCCGCTCAGCGACACGAACGGCTTTCTTTCCCCCCCCTCCCGCTCAGCGACACGAACGGCTGCAGAATTCTCCCTGGCTGAAGCACTTTCACACAGGTAGGAAGATGGTTTATTTAATCTTTTCTTAGCTTATAAATGTTTATTCAGGTTGGATTTATTTGTATAATATTTATTGAAGTATAATTAAGGATTTATTGTCGAATTCAATGAGTTCCCTTCCCCGCCCCCCCTCCCCCCCACTTTGTTCTGGACGCCTAATTTGTAACCTTTGCCTGATTTTTTAATGTGTAGAACAGGTTTTTTCAGTTCTACAAAAATCTTCACTGGCTCCATTCTACTTTAGTTTGGAGTACATTTTCACTGTGGAAACTTTCAAATCAGGCGTCAGTGGCCGGACACGCCCCCTTTTGAAGAAAAAATTCTGTTCTAAACTAGAACTGTTCTACCTGACTAGAACTGCAGAAAAAAAAATGTGGAGAATTGCGATTTCTAAAATAGTCCGTTCTCCACCAGTCGCTCCTAAAAATCAGGCGCGAATCATGTGGAAACTTGGGCTCTATGTCTCTATGCTGTTATGATGCCTTGTAAGACCACATTATGAAATAAAGCATCATTTGAGCAGATGTTACGTTGACAACCATTGGCAAATGTCTTTCTCCCCTGCTCCCAGGTACTGTGCACAGGTGAGAAAGCACTGACCCATTTCGCCACACTCAGCTGAGAGGGTAGCTCGGGTGCCAGCTGCCTGGATGGCCAGGTCGCTCACGAGTTCTGCTGCAGATGAGTCAGATGATGACTTTCATGAGATGGCCTGCAGAAGAACGCTGATGGGTTTGCACAACGAAATGCATGGTGCATCGGCAGGCTTGCCAGAAAGCCTGCGTGCAATGTCAAGGAGAAAAGTGAAGTCCAGCACCAATCTTGCAACAAGGCTTTGCACACAGCTTGGAGCTGATGATTTCCAGCGTGGGAAGTGATGACCAACTTTATTCGCGCATTTGTGGATCCAACCATGATGCAGCATCTGATAGCCGATGTCGCAGCTTCTATTGCAGCACAAGCAGAAGCCACCCAGTATCTGAGTGCTGCAGTGGAAGCTCAGTCTTCTGTCATGCAAGCTCCGACTGCTTTCACGCAGGTTCAGACTGCAGCCATCGTGACTGGGTTTACCAATGTGGAAAGGGGCTTGCAGGGTGTCACAGCAGTCCAGCAATCTGTCAGCTATGCCACCCCCGGCAGTGGCAGTGGCTCTGTGGAGTGCAAACCTGCTGTACTCTCTCAGGGTGACAGCATTCGTCCTCCCACCCCTGCCACTTCGCCAGTGCCTTTGATGTTGCCCGTCAGCCAGCCAGCCCAGACTGCTGCCACCCAGGCCGAGGTGCTGCAGCCCGCAGCCAGGCCTTTTAGGCCCAGAGCTGCTCAAGGTCATCCTCCAAGGCCATCTAGTCTCCTCCACTGAAGGTCACAAGCCTTCCACCGGCCATGCTGCAGCCACTGGGGTAGCACTTCGTAGGAGCACTAGGACACTGAACAACAACAACTTGTATTATATAGCGCCTTTAACGTAATGAAACATCCCAAGGCGCTTCACAGGAATATTATGGGTTAAAAAAATTTGACAGTGATCCTCGCAAGGAGAAATTAAAGCAGGTGACCAAAAGCTTGGTCAAAGAGGTAGATTTTAAGGAGTGCCTTGAAGGAGGAAAGAGAGGTAGAGAGGCAGAGAGGTTTAGGCAGGGAGTTCCAGAGCTTGGGGCCTAGGCAGCAGAAGGCACGGCCACCAATGGTTGAGCAATTATCCAGGATGCTCAAGAGGGCAGAATTAGAGAAGTGCAGATATCTTGCGGGATTGTGGGGCTGGAGGAGTTTACAGAGATCGGGAGGGGCGAGGCCATGGAGGGATTTGAAAACAAGGATGAGAATTTTGAAATCGAGGCGGGGTCGAGAGAAGTGGTAGTGAGGTGGAGCTGGGTGTTATCAGCGTACATGTGCAAACTGATGCTGTGTTTTCTGATGATGTCCCCAAAGGGCAACATGTAGATGAGAAATAGGAGGGGACCAAAGAGAGATCCTTGGGGGGACACCAGAGGTAACGATGCGGGATTTGAAAGAGAAGCCGTTGCAGGTGATTCTCTGGCTATGATTAGATAAGAATGGAACCAGGCAAGTGCAGTCCCACCCAGCTGAATGATGGTGGAGAGGCGTTGGAGAAAGATAGAGTGGTCAACTGTGTCAAAGGCTGCAGACAAGTCGGGGTGTACGAGGAGGGATAGTTTTCCTTTTTCACAGTCACAAAGTTTGTGGCTTTGATGAGACAGACACTAAGGGAATGCACAAGGGTGATTAGTTGGCTTTGTTATGCAATACTGGATGGACTGATGCATAAAGTCGGATTGGAATGTTTCTTTTATGGTGGTTTTTATTTCAGCATTGTGGCCAAAAGGACATTGCGTTGGTCATTAACAGAGGGGAGGTAAGCTGTGGGACTAATGTGGGAATGAATTGAGGTTGTGATCACTGGTACCGCAGCCGGATGATTCCATCCCGGATATTCTGGCCAGAAAGGGGCTGTCTGGGTTGCATCCTTCCTTCTGCTTCCTCCTCTTCAGTTTCTTCCTCATCTGTGTCTTCCTCTTCCCTCTGTGAGTGGATGCTGGATATCTGAAATAAGAGCATAAAATGCTGGAAATACTCAGCAGGCAGCATCTCGAACTGAGAGGTGAACTCTGTTTCTCTCTCAACGCATGTTACGTGACCTGCTGAGTATTTGCAACATTTTCTGTCTTCTCAAAGGCCTTCCTTTACCATCCGAGGCCTTGCAAGTGTCCAGCAGCACTCTCTACACACTTAAAAAAAACTTTTAACATGTATTACACCAAGTCACTACTTTAATAATAAAAAATTAAAAATCCAGTCCAAAAAGCTTAAATGCAAACTTACCTGAAAGATGTGTGTTCCCCTTTAAGAGGTGCTGACGCTGCCTCCGAGTCTGCTGAACGCTGGATTTTTAATGGTGAGCTTAGGGCCCAGCGCTGAACTCAGTGCTAAGGTCCAAGTTCACAGAGGTGACATTAAGTCGGCTTTATATGCCAGCTGACGTCACCTCCTCCCTAATTTAAATTTCCACGGTCGGCGCTTTTACCGGCAGCGCTGTCACTTGCCGGCCATCAGAAAATGGCCAACTCCACAGGACCCGCCATCAGCTGGCGAAAGAGTGGCGGCCACCATTTCTGTGCAAAATCTTGCCAGTAAAGAGTGGTGTAAAACACCCTGATTTTCTAGTCAATTGTCTCTATAAGTGGCATTCAAGGTCAGGGTTGTGCAAAACTACATTAAAAGCCAGTATGTAAAGTTGCTTGCGGTATAGTCGGCTCCCAAGGCAACAATAAATCCTGAAAAACAGTAGCATAATTGGTTTTATTTTGAATCACAAGATGGAATTGGAGGAAACTTGAAGGGTGACAGTGATTTCTGGGAAATTGCTCTGTGAAAAACCAAAAGTGAAAACCATCACACACGTGCAGACAGCTACCAAATGCTAAGTTACCCTGGGGCCATAAGGTAACATAAAACTGTCTCCTTGGTCAGCTGAAAAGCTGGAAGTCAACATCGTTTTGTTTGAAAGTTGGTCAAGTTGATCTGAGAAATGGTTCGTGAATGGAACATGAAAGCCAATTTCTGACTGTCACCTGTGGTTTAAGTGCTTTGCTTGTTGAAGAATGTAATCTTGTGCCTCTGAGCACGGTGCAAGGCTGATGTATAATAACACGAATCAAGCAGCTCTTGCTGAATCACTGAGGCAGGAAGCAAGGATGAGGTCACACAGGAGTTCTACTGCACAGGACTCGGATGAGGATTTCGATGGGGCAGCGCACAGAAGAATGCTGATGGGTATGCACAATGAAATGCTTGGTGCATTGGCAGGCCTGCCAGAAAGCCCAAGTGCAATGTCAAGGAGCATGGAGGAGACCAGCTCCAGCCATGCCCAGGGCTTTGGGCAGAGCTTGGAGCCCAGCATAGAAGCTGTGGGCAGAACCATTAACGCACGAGTGGACCCAACCATCATGCTGCAACTGATGGCCAAAGTCACAGCTTCCACTGCAGCACAAGCAGAAGCCACCCAACGTCTCAGTGCTGCAATTCAAGCTGAGACTGAAGTCATGCAAGCTCAGCTTGCTGTCATGCAAGCACAGACTGTCGCCATCACCAGTGTAGAAAGGGGCTTGCAGGGTGTCATAGCAGTCCAGCAGTCTGTCCTCCAACAGATTACTAGGATTGCTGAGGCGCTGCCCTGGGAGAGTGTCAGTGGTTCCGTGGAGCACGAACCTACTGTCCTCTCTCAGGATGACAGCATTCGTCCTCCCACCACTATACCTCCGTCAGTGGCCTTGCTATTGTCTATCAGCCAGCCGTCACCCAGGCTGAGGTGGTGCAGACCAAAGCCGGGCCTACTAGGCCCAGAGCTGCTTGAAGGCATCCTGCAAGGTCATCTGCAGTCTCTCCCACTGAAAGTCAGCAGCTTTCCGGCAGCCCTGCTGCAGCCACTGGGGTAGCACTGTGTAGGAGCACTAGGACAGGCAAAGACACACGGAAGATAAACACTAAGGGAATGCACAAGGGGTGATTAGTTGACTTTTTGGTGTAATATTGGATGGATAAGATGTATAAAGTGGAATGTTTGTTTTGTGGTGGGTTTTATTTCAGCATTGTGGCCAAGAGGACGCTGTGATGGTCAGTAACAGAGGGAAGGGAAGGTGTGGGACTAATGCTGAATGGGGAATTGGGATTGCGTTCACTGGTACCGCAAGTCTCCTTCCTTCCGCTTCAATCTTCTCCTCTTCCTCCTCCTGATCCTGAGCTGATGGCCGCATCCCTAGTGGCAAGGGCCGTGTGATCAAGATGGCCAGGTTGTGGAGGATAGCAGACCACCATGAATCAGTGGACACACTCCAGTGAGTTCTGTAGGGCTCCTCCAGAACGGTCCAGGCAGCGGGACCAGTTGCTTCAGCACCCCAAAGGTCTATTCTATGATGTTTCATGTGGCAGCATGGTTCTCGCTGTCCGAATACTGGCCACGTGTGGTTAGTCCTTGTCACCCAATAATCAACTGTGGTTTGACTTGGTGGCTCAAAGACTGAGTGAACAGCGGACTGGTGCAGAATAAAAGCATCATGACTGCTGCCAGGATACCGGGCATTCACCATCATGATGTACTGAGCATGGATCGCACACCAATTGCACATTCAGCGAGTGGTAACCTTTGCAGTTGTGGCACATCTCAGCATTTAGATACAGTCTCTGGTCAGAAAGAAGGCAATGAACTCCCCTTTCCTATCATAAAGAGCGTTTGTAACTTCTCTTATGCAGCAGTGGACGATGTTAGGAGATGTTACAGATGTCGCCTGCTCCAGCCTGGAAGGACCCAGACGTGAAGAATGTCAGGGCCACAGTCACCTTCACAGGTACTGGCCCTGGAGTGAGGCTGCAGGTCTGGTTGGAAGAGGTGCGAGAGTTCTCGGAGCACCTCATTCGTAAAGCGCAGCCGCCTCCTGGCTCAGGTTGAGGTAGGAGAGTTGCTCTCGGAAGACACTAGGTGGGTAAGGCCTCCTGCTGAGAGCACTACTCCCCTCCACCTCCCCCCTCTGCGAGCAGCTTGTCCTCTTTGCTGCCTCTGCTCCATCTCCCTGTCATGCTGCAGGCCAAGGGGATGACAACTAGAGTCCCCATGACTGGGAACAAGTGAACAGACCAGAGGCCATTTCATCAGAAGCAAGGCTTTCTCCACTCACTGTCACCTCACCACCTTTAAACTAGAAAGCTCCAAACATTTCGACAAACTTACACAGAGCCAGTAGAAATCAAAAAGCAAGTTATCTGAAAGTTGTTGATGATCCCTTTAAATAAGAACTTAAGATATAGGAGCAGGTGTAGGCCATTCTTATTGAAACATATAAGATACTGAGGGGGCTCGACAAGGTAGATGCAGAGAGGATGTTTCCACTTGTGGGGGAATCTAAAACTAGGGGGCGTAGTTTAACAATAAAGGGGGTCGCCCATTTAGAATTGAGATGAGGAGTAAATCTGTGGAATTCTCTGCCCCAGAGAGCTATGGAGGCTGGGTCATTGAATATATTTAACATGGAGATAGACAGATTTTTGAACGATAAGGGTGTGAAGGGTTATGGGGAGTGGGCAGGGAAGTGGAGCTGAGCCCAAGATCAGATCAGCCATGATTTTATTGAATGGTGGAGCAGGCTCGAAGGGCCAAATGGCCTACTCCTGCCCCTATTTCTTATGTTCTTATATTCTTATTCGGCCCCTCAAGCATGCTCCACCATTCAATAAGATCATGGCTGCTGTTCTACCTCAACTCTACTTTCCTGTGCTATCCCCATATCCCTTGATTCCCTTAATTTACAAAAATCTATCGATCCCTGTCTTAATCCAAAGATTCACCACCCTCTGAGTGAAAATATTTCTCTTCATCTCAGTCCCTTATTCTGGGACTGTGACCCCTGGTTCTACCCTAGCAAGCACTGTAAGAATGCTGTATGTTTCAATATCAGCAATATAAACTCCAGAGAATATAGGCCTAATCTACCAAAACTCTCCTCATAGGACAATCCCCCCATCCCAGGAATCAGTCTGGTGAACCTTCATTGCACTCCCTCTGTGGCAAGTATATCCTTCCTTAGGTAAGGAGACCAAAATTGTACACAATACTCCAGGTGCGGTCTCACCAGGGCCCTATATAATTGCAGTAAGACATCTTTATTCTTATAGTCAAATCCTCTTGTAATAAAGGTCAACATACCATTTGCTTTCTTAATTGCTTGCAGTACCTGCATGTTAACTTTCAGTGATTCATGTACAAAGACACCCAGGTCCCTCTAAACACCAACATTTCCCAATCTCTCACCACTTAAAAAATACTCGGCTTTTCTATATTTCCTACCAAAGTGGATAACTTCACATTTCCCCACATTATATTCCATTTGCCATGTTCTTGTCCACTCACTCAGCCTGTCTATATCCCCTTGAAGCCTCGTTGCATCCTCCTCACAACTTACAATCCCACCTAGCTTTGTATCATCAGCAAACTTGGATATATTACATTTGCTCCCTTCATCTAAATCATTGATAATCTGGGGCCTTGGAATAGCTGGAGCCCAAGCACCGATCCTTGTGGTACCCCACTAGTTACAGCTTGCCAACCCAAAAATGACCAGTTATTGCTACTCTCTGTTTTCTGCCCATTAACCAATCCTCAATCCATGCTAGTATATTACCCCCAATCCCGAGAGCCCTAATTTTGTTTAATAACCTCTTGCGTAGCACCTTCTCAAATGCCTTCTGAAAATCCAAATACACCACATCCACTAGTTGCCCCTTATCTATTCTGCTAATTACAACCTCAAAAAACTCTAACAGATTCATCAAACATGATTTCCCTTTCATAAATCCGTGTTGACTTTGCCTAATCCTATTATTCTTTAATAAGTGCCCCGTTACCACGTCCTTAATAATAGATTCTAGCATTTTCCCTACTACTGATGTCAGGCTAACTGGTCTGTAGTTCCCTATTTTCTCTCTCCCTCCTTTCTTAAATAGTGGGGTTACATTTGCCACCTTTCAATCCCCCGGGACCGTTCTAGAATCTATGGAATTTTGGAAGATAACAACCAATGCATCCACTATCTCTATAGCCACCTCTTTCAAAACCCTAGGATGTAGGCCATCAGGTCCAGGGGATTTATCGGCATTTAGTCCCATTAATTTCTCCAGTACTATTTTTTTACTATACTAATTTCTTTCAGTTCCTCATTCTCACTAGACCCTTGGTTCTCCAATATTTCTGGGAAGTTTTTTGTGTCTATCCTCCGCCCCAAACGGGGGGGGGGGGGGGGGCACCTTCCATTTTTTAAGTGTGCTGTCCGCCCCAACGGAGCGGGTCGGAAGTGGGGGCCGGGTCGGAGTGGTCATTGCTCCGAGTCATCAGCGCCCACCAATGTTTTCTGCCCCTTGCTGTTTCTTAGCTCCACCCAAACTGATTCTACATTTTGATTTTCAGAGCTAAGATCCTTTCTTTCTACTGCCTTTATCTCACTCTTTATCAAGGCTACACCTCCTCCTTTTCTATTTTGCCTATCTCTTCTAAAAGTTAAGTATCTTGGAATATTTAGTTCCTAACCTTGGTCACTTTGCTTTTAGATCAAACCTATTAGTTTCTATCTGTGCTATTAATTCATCTATTTTGTTGCGAATGCTTCATGCATTCAGATATAGTGCCTTTAGCTTTGATTCTTTTCTATTTTCCCCTGATGTCATCTTGGTCACCTTGATGCCTTATTACCTTTTGTTACTCTCTCTGTCTCTTCCTGACCCACTTTGCTTATTTTTACCCAAACTCTGCTCTGCTCTAGAGCCTTGACTCCTCCCCCCCCCCCCCTCTGGCCTTCATTAGTTTAAATCCCTGCCCACTGCCCTAGTTATTCGATTCACCAGGACACTGGTTCCAACCCGGTTTAAGTGGAGCCCACCCCATCGGAACAGCTCCCTCTTTCCCCAGTACTGGTGCCAGTGACCCACAAAGCAAAACCCCTGCCTCCCACACCACTCTTACAGCCACGCATTTAACCTTCTAATTTGCTCATCCCTATACCAATTGATACATGGCTCAGGCAACAATCCAGGGTTTGTTACTTTTGAGGTTCTGCTTTTTAATTTGGGCCCCAACTCCTCAAACTCTCTCAGCAGTACCTCATTCCTAGTTCTACCTCTGTTGTTGGTTCCTACATGGACCACATCAACTGGATCTTCCCCCTCCCATTTCAAGTTCTTCTCCAGCCGCAAGGAGATGTCTTTAACCCTGGCAGACAAGACAGCCTTCGGAACTCCCTGTCGCAGCTGCAGAGAACAGTATTTATCCCTCTGACTATACTGCCCCCTACCACAACTACATTCCCTTTCACTCCCTCTCACTTGAATGGTCTCCTGCACCATGGTGCTATGGTCAGCCTGCTCATCCATCTTGCAGGCTTTTCCCTCATCCACACAGGCAACAAATATCTCATACCTATTGGATAAGGTCAAATGTCGAGGCTCCTCCAGCACTGCACCTGAGGTCCCTTTACCTACCTGAGTTGCAGTCACACCCTCCTGTCCCTGACCATTAACAAGACCTGTACCAGTACCTAACCCAAGGGGTGTGACTGTCTCTTGGAGCAAAGTGTCCAGATAACTCTCCCCCTCCCCGATGCCCTGTAATGTCTGCACCTCAGACTCCAGCTCAACAACTCTGAGCTGGAGTTCCTCGAGATGTAGGCACTTACTGCAGATGTGGTTGTCTGGGATCACGATGGTCTCCACTAACTCCCACATGCTGCAGTTGCGGCACGCCACCTGCACTGCCATCCCTATATGGCCTTGTTCTATTTAATTACATTTGTATTGAAGTAACTTAGTTTACAGTTTAGTTTCTTGACTACTTAATGGATCTAAATATAGGTGATGAAATTAAATATCTACCTATAACACAAGTAGTGCAGGCAAAAAGCAGCTACTCCGTTCCCCTCTTCTGCGAATTCTCACTCTTTCCAAATTCCCAAATAAAACACTCTGTTTAAGTGCACTCTATTTAATCCCGCTCTATGCTTTTGAGGAGGTAACCAAGAAGGCAGATGAGGGTAGAGCGTACGATGTAGTACATATGGACTTTAGCAAGGCTTTTGATAAGGTCCCACATGGTAGACTAGTCATGAAAATTAAAGCCCATGGGATCCAGGGCAAAGTGGCAAGTTGGATCCAAAATTGGCTTGGAGGTAGGAAGCAAAGGGTAATGATTGATGGATGTTTTTGTGAATGGAAGGATGTTTCCAGTGGGGTTCCGCAAGGCTCAGTACCGGGTCCCTTGCTTTTTGTGGTATATATCAACGATTTAGATTTGAGTATAGGGAGTATGATTAAGAAGTTTGCAAACGACACTAAAATTGGCTGTGTGGTTAATAATGAAGAGGAAAGTCATGGGCTGCAGGAGGATATCAATCTACTGGTCAGGTGGGCAGAGCAGTGTCAAATGGAATTTAATTCTGAGAAGTGTGAAGTGATGCACTTTGGGAGGGCTAATAAGGAAAGGGTATACACATTAAGCGGTAGGCCACTTAGTAGTGTAGATGAACAAAGGGACCTTGGAGTGCTTGTCTAGAGATCCCTGAAAGTAGCAGGCCAGGTGGATAAGGTGGTTAAGAAGGCATACAGAATGCTTGCCTTTATTGGCCAAGGCATAGAAAATAAGAGCAGGGAGGTTATGCTTAAATTGTATAATACTTTGGTTAGGCCACAGCTGGAGTACTGTGTGTAATTCTGGTCGCCATATTATAGGAAGGACGTGATTGCACTAGAGAGGGTGCAGAGGGGATTTACTAGGATGCTGCCTGGAATAAAGCTGGGTTTGTTCTCATTGGAACAGAGGAGGTTGAGAGGAGACCTCATTGAGGTGTACAAAATATTAAGGGGCCTGGACATAGTGAATAGTAAGGGCCTATTTCCATTGGGGGAGGGGTCTATTATGAGGGGGCATAGTTTTAAGGTAGTTGGTGGAAGGTTTAGAGGGGATTTGAGGGGGGGCTTCTTTACGCAGAGGGTTGTGGGGATCTGGAACTCGCTGCCTGGAAGAGTGGTGGATACAGAAACCCTCACCACTTTTAAGAGATGATTGGATGGGCACTTAAAGTGCAGTAACCTGCAGGGGTATGGATCTAGAGCTGGTAATTGGGATTAGACTGGATGACCTTTCGTTGGACGGCGCAGATATAATGGTAAGTACTGCAGGGAATAGAATATGGCCAGGGTGATCTCCTGGACTAGTTTCGATCACCTGGATGGGTCGGGGAGTAATTTTCGCAGATTTATTCTCCCTAAATTGGCCTGGGTTTTTATCTGGTTTTTGCCTCTTCCAGGAGATCACATAGCTCCGGTTGGGGTGGAGTGTAGAATGTTTTAGTATAAGGGTGTCGCAGTTGTGTGAGGCGGACTGGTTGGGCTGGGTGCTCTTTGCCTTTCCGTCATTGTTCATAGTTTATATGTAACCTTTAGGGCTGCTGACCAAGGGCCGTGCGGCTCTTTGCCGGCCTGCGTGGACACGATGGGCTGAAATGGCCTCCTTCTGCGCTGTAAATTTCTATGTTTCTATGCTGGTGAGGGGTCCTAATGTTCAGCTGTGTGAGAATAACACAGGGCATTAGTTCCAGTAATGACAACGAAAATGGCAGCATTACACGCTGATTGATGTCACAATCTGCCTAATTAACATACTTCCAACACACGCTACTAATGCCCACTCTACAGCCCTCACCAAGATAATGCCAGAAGTGTGCGCGCACTACCTGGACTCCAATTCGGCACCCGTAACACCCAAACAACGGGCACTCTGCAACCGAACTTTTAGCCCCAAGTTCTTTGGCTTCATGTATACCTAAACAAGGCTGGGTCTGCATAAATCTGAATTGAAAACTACCACAGATGGAGAGAACACTTATTCTTAAGATTAGAGCCAGTCAGTTCAGTGAATACTGACTTATAAAAGTGAAGCTAGGCCTATATCAGAGGCTACATTTGTGTCATTTGTTATATTTGATTTTATGAGAAGCAAGAGATTTCAATTAATGTTGTTTTGTAGTCATTGTTGTAATGTTGTTCCCACATTACAGCAGTGACTACACTCCAAGAGTACTTCATTGGCTGTAAAGCGCTTGAGACATCTGGTGGTCGTGAAAGGCGCTATATAAATGCAAGTATTTCTTTAATTCATATATTACATGTAAAATAAACCAGCTTGATGGTTTATAAGGGCCTTTTCTCACAAGAGTGGTGATCAGAATGCCTTCTGGAAGATAGGATAAACACACAAGGACAAGTGCAATATTACAGCACCCATGCACTTGATGAGGTATCTCACTGTGATCACTCCTAGGTCACACTATCAAAGGGAATGTGTGGTCTGCTTGGGGCCAAGACAATATCTAGCGGAGACCCAAAATTTGTAACAACAACCTTGCAGTCAAATTTCGAATTACTGAAGTAAACCTCCGCTAAAATGGCTGTTGCCCGGGGTGCTCTGGCCACAATATAAGGCCCTCTAATCTGTAGGTTATTCAGAGTTTAATGAGTTTCATGCATATTTTGTGTGCAGGCTCTCAGTACGCTTTGAATTGGTCAGCTGTCCCTGATCTTCAGGCCCCTGTGTCTGATAATATGGGACCAACAACTGAAGCATTACAGAGCTTTGGGTGCCATGGGTGTTACATAGAGTATTATATTCTAGCTAAAATCTGCTATTTTAATCCTCCTTCGGTTAATCTTCATCTAGTTTCCATCAAAAATCTGTTAGTGTGGTTTTTGCTATCCATCAAAAGTGAATGGTAAATCTCCTGTAGCACTCCAGTGCATACCTTAAATGTAAAATAAAGTTCACTGTTCACCTGGGGCCTATTATCCTGGAATACTTTGTGCATAAGATCATGATTCAGTTCATAGGGAGCAGGGAGCCGATGGAAGCACAAATATCTGTTGGGCATGAGGAGAAACTATCTGGAGCAAGCTTGGATTTTAACAAGGATGTGTATGATGTGTCATTGATGACAAAGTTGTATTTTTAAATGTTTGTCATTCAGAATGTCACAATAAAATGTTTCATATAAAGAGATTAGCTGTGACTGGTGGGTAGAATTCTGTAAACAGTTGGGGCAGTTATCTAAACAAGTGTGTCAGCTTGGCTCAGTTCAAAGCACCTTGCCTCTTTTAGTCAGAAAGTTTACTGTTTAAATTCACTCTAAGACATGAGCACATAATGTAAGCTGCGTTGCAGGATTGCTTCAGATAAAACGGTTCCTCCTTTGACACCACTACATGGTACGAAGTATTGTGCTGCTGATCAGCTGTTCTTTATCAAACATTTGCACTAAAAATGTAAAAATAGAATCCAATATTCAAAAATGAACGTACTTACTCGTTAGTTAACAAAGGAACATCGCTGCCACCATCACTGGTAGTCACAACATCTCGTTTTACACCTAAAACAATTCCATCATTGCCTTTCGCCAGCAGATCAATAATTTCATTATTGTACACTTCCACAATAGACACTGCAACAGAATATGTTTCAAGTGGTTTATTTGACATCAGTCTGTAAAAAGAACAAAAGACTTTTATTTACTAAATTCTTTGCAGTATATCTTAAAGTCCCCAAAGTAAACATGCATTAAGTATACTGAATAATTCATGAATTACACATTAGTCTCTCTTTTTACAGCAAAATCGGTAGAGCCGTAAATTCTGCCTATATTTGAAACCATTTAATGCCCTTTTCCTGCTGATCTCTGCTGCTGCTCACACCAATGGGAAATCTGATTTTTACAATCGAGATGGGACCTGGAAATCTGCAGTGCTTTCAGCGGATTTGGAACAAGTGCAGATTAGAGGGATTGGAAATTGGAGTGTAGCCCATTCTGTGATACTCTGGGGTTTCCTATGGGGGCGGGGCAAATGGAGCTGGGACTGCCTGCACACATTACTTCAAAATGGCATAAGTGGGGACTTTGCAGAGCAATCAATTGCCATTGAAATAGTGACAGGTTTGAAACTAAGACGTTAAAAAAAATTCGTATCTTTAGGTGGCACAGCGGCAAAGAACCCTGGAGAAGGGTAACCACGAGCAAAACTATGACACCATAGAATAAGGGAGTGCCAAAGAGGGGGGTGTGAGGAGCAGAAATGCACTAGTAACAGGGGTTCTACAATTAGGGAAAAAGGCAAATGTTTTGGCAGTCACAATCAAGATGCTGAATTGTATATTGCCTCCCAGGTGCCAGGGTAAGGAATATCACGGAGCAGGTACAAAAGATTTCACATTGGAACAGGAGTAGGCCATTCAGACTCGAGCCTGTTCAATTCGATCAATGAACTCCATCTACCCATCTTGGTTCCATAATCCTTAATACTCTTGCCAAACAAAAATCTATCAATCTGAGTTTTGACATTTTCAATTGACCCTAGCCTCAACAGCATTTTAGGGGAGAGAGTTCCCGATTTTCACTACCCTTTGTGTGAAGAAGTCCTTCCTGGGATCACCCCTGAACGGTCTAGCTCCAGTTTTAAAGTTATGCCCCTTATTCTGGACTCCCCCACCAGAGGAGATAGTTTCTCTATCTATCCTATCAATCTCTTGAACACCACAATGAGATTACCCCTTAATCTTTATATTCAAGGGAATACAAGCCTAGTCTATGCAACGTGCCCTCATTATTTAACTCTTTTTGCCCCAATATCATTCTGGTGAATCTCCGCTGCATCCCCTCTGTCATGTATGTATGCTTGGAGTTACTAGCCACCAGGGGGCGCCACTGTCGGAAATCATTGGGCTGTATGCATGCGTGTGCGGGCCAGGTATGTAAAGCAAGCCACCATGTAATGTGGGCACTTTGGGCCCGAATAAAGTTGAGCTAGGTTTGCACCAGAATGAGTTTACAGTATTCAGTCTATTGAGTTATTACATACATAACATTTGGCGACGAGGTAACTCAAGAACCTTTGCATGCAAAATGAGCACCATTGGAATTCTGGAGAGATTCGTGGAGGGAGAGGACTGGTCGAATTTTATCGATCGCCTGGACCAGTACTTCGTGGCCAACAAAATGGAAGAAGCTACTGCCGTAGTTAGGCGCAGGGCGGTTTTCCTCACTGCTTGCGGTCCGAAAATCTATGGCCTCATAAAGAATCTCCTCTCGCTTGCATGTCCAACAGACAAGGACTATGAGGAATTGTGTGCTCTGATACATTACCATCTCAAACCAAAAGAAGGCATCATCATCATCTCACGCTATCGATTCTACACGCATGTTCGTTCTGAGGGCCAGGATGTGTCAGAATTCATCACCAACCTAAGACGTCTTGCTGGGCCATGTAAATTTGAAAATGCTTTGGGAGACATGCTGCGAGATTTCTTCGTAATAGGAATCAACCAGGAGGTGATCCTCCGGAAGTTATTGCCTCCGGAGCCACTGGATTTGAGCAAGGCCATCGTGATTGCCCAGGCATGCACGACGACGGATGATAATTTAAGGCAGATATCATTGAAGAGTTGGAGCTCCACGGCAAGTACTGCAAACAAGATTGTATCGTCGTATGGCAGAGCTGCTTATGGCAGGGCCTACTCGACTGCGTATGCAAAACCTGTAGCTGCTCAAAGTCAGCCAACGGGTACGAATCCGATTTCACCCTGTTGGCGTTGTGGGGGCAATCATCGGCATCAACAGTGTCATTTTAAACAGTACATTTGTAAAAGCTGTTCGAAAGTGAGACATCTTCAGCGAATGTGTCCACAACTGAGCAAGCGTGCTGCGATTCACCACTTGGATGATGACGATCAGTCCCGCGTGGACCTGGATATGCAACCCAAGATACCCGAGAAGGAAGTGTATGGACTGTATTCGTTCCTGACAAAGAGCCAACCGATAATGGTTAATGTGAAACTAAATGGCATGCCAGTATCGATGGAATTGGACACGGGTGCGAGTCAGTCGATAATGAGCCAAAGGACATTTCGACAAGCTGTGGGACACTAAGGTCGTGAAGCCTAAGCTGAGTCCAGTCAATGCCAAGTTGCGTACTTACACCAAAGAACTCATACCGGTGATTGGCAGTGCAGTAGTCAAGGTGTCGTATGATGGTGTGGTTCATGATCTACAGTTATGGATCATTCCAGGAAATGGTCCAACACTGTTCAGCAGGAATTGGCTCGAAAAAATCAAATGGAATTGGAACGATATCAAAGCGTTGTCATCGGTGGATTACATTTCGTGTGCTCAAGTGCTGAGCAAGTTTCCCTCGCTGTTTGAACCAGGAATCGGCAATTTCATGGGAGCCAAGGTGCAGATTCGCCTGGACTCGGGTGCAAGACCCGTCCATCACAAAGCTCGGGCTGTTCCGTACATGATGAGGGAGAAGGTCGAAATTGAGCTGGACAGAATCCAACGTGAAGGGGTCATATCACCAGTTGAATTTAATGAATGGGCCAGTCCCATTGTTCCTGTGTTGAAGAGTGTGGCATTGTTAGGATTTGTGGCGACTACAAGGTTACGATCAACCGATTTTCAAAACAGGATCAGTAGCAGTTACCGACGGCTGATGACCTGTTTGCAACGCTAGCCAGTGGGAAGTCGTTCACTAAACTGGATCTGACATCGGACTGTATGACACAGGAGATCGTCGACACATCGAAGAAACTTATGTGCAGCAACACTCATAAAGGACTGTTATCTACAACAGGTATCCTTTTGGAATTCACTCGGCTGCAGCCATATTTCAGAGAAACATGGAGAATCTACTGAAGTCCGTCCCGAGAACCGTCGTGTTTCAAGATGACATTCTGGTCACAGGTCATGACACTGCCAAACACCTGAACAACCTTGAAGAGGTTCTACATTGTCTGGACAAAGTGGGACGCAGGCTGAAACGTTCGAAGTGCGTCTTCATGGCACCGGAAGTCGAATTTCTGGGGAGGAAGATTGCTGCTGATGGCATCAGGCCTATGGACTCGAAAACCAAGGCCATCAAAAATGCACCCAGGCCTCAGAATGTGACGGAGCTGTGTTCGTTCCTTGGGCTACTCAACTACTTCGGTAATTTCTTACCTAGATTGAGCACTTTATTAGAGCCATTGCACATGCTGTTCAGAAAAGGCGACAACTGGGTTTGGGGTGTGTCTCAAGATAGAGCTTTCGAGAAAGCTACAAATCTGCTTTGCTCTAACAAGTTGCTGGTACATTATGATCCGTGTAAGTGTCTAGTATTGGCCAGTGATGTTTCATCATATGGAGTTGCCTGTGTGCTTCAACAAGCTAATGAATTGGGTAAACTACAACCTGTTGCGTATGCTTCAAAAAGTTTGTCAGAAAGAGCCTTCAGCATGGTAGAAAAAGAAGCTTTAGCCTGCGTTAATGGGGTTAAAAAGATGCATCAGTACCTGTTTGATCTTCGTTTTGAACTCGAACCGGATCATAAGCCACTCATTTCATTGTTTTCGGAAAACTAAGGTATCAATACCAATGCATCGTCCCGCATCCAGAGGTGGGCGCTGACATTATCTGCCTATGATTATGTCATTCGCCATAGACCTGGCAATGAGAATTGTGCCAATGCACTGAGCAGTCTGCCTTTGCCCACACCGGAGGTGGAGATGCCACAACCTGCAGATCTATTGTTAGTTATGGATACTTTTGAGAGTGAAGGAAACCCTGTCACTGCTCAACAAGTTAGGACCTGGACCAGACAGGACCCGATCTTATCGGTTGTAAAACGTTGTGTCCTTAGTGATGATTGGTCTGCTATACCTATGGAAATGTGTGATGAGACCAAACCTTACAACGTCGCAAAGACGAACTATCCATTCAGTCAGAGTGTTTACTGTGGGGTAATCGTGTTGTTATGCTTAAGAAATGCAGAGAGAAATTTGTACGTGATCTACACAGCACTCATCCCGGTATTGTCATGATGAAAGCCATCGCCAGGTCTCACGTATGGTGGCCTGGAATTGACTCTGATCTGGAATCATGTGTGCATCAGTGCAACACTTGCATGCAGCTAAGCAAAGTACCAGCAGAATCTCCGCTAAGGCTGTGGTTGTGGCCACATTGACTTTGCGGGTCCTTTCCTGGGTAAGATGTTTTTTGTTGTGGTGGATGCATATTCCAAGTGGATAGAGTGTATAATCATGCCATCCAGTATATCCACAGCTACCATTGAGAGCCTTCGTGTCATGTTTGCTACTCATGGACTGCCTGACATCGTTGTGAATGACAATGGATCTTGCTTCACAAGTCTGGAGTTTCAAGAGTTCATGAAACTCAATGGTAGTAAACATGTGAGGCCAAGGAAGGTAACAGAGTGTTTATCGTTAAGCTCAAGCGTGTGGGCAAACACGCAGGAAACATGTTGATCAGATAAAGCTGCGGCACACGGAGGAATTGAAACAAGTTGAGGAAGATATGATCAGTGACCAACCAACCTATATTCATTCATCAGAGGACTCCGCCGTCATCAATGAATCTGGACTTTCAATCTCTGAAATGGTCATTCCACTCCCATCAGATCTACCCAGCCCCCAGTCATAACTGACTCAGAATGCTTGCCCAGAACTGGAGTTGAACTGAAATGATCAATTCATGAGTGGAAAGCCCCAGACCGTCTTAACTTGTAAAAAAACGAATACTAAGATCTTGAAGGGGGATGTTGTCATGTATGAATGCTTGGGGTTACTAGCCACCATAGGGCGCCACTGTCGGAGGTCATTGGGCTGTACGCACGTGTGTGCGGGCCAGGTATATAAAGCAAGCCACCATGTAATGTGGGCACTTTGGGCCCGAATAAAGTTGAACCAGGTTTACACCTGAGCGAGTTTACAGTATTCAGTCTATCGAATTATTACATACATAACACCCTCCAAGGCCAATAAATCCCTCCTCAGTTGCGGTGCCCAGAACTGAACACAGTACTCTAAATGGGGTCTAACCAGAGCTCCGTGCAACTGTAATGTAACCTTCACACCATAGTATTCCAACTCCCTTGAGATAAAGGCCAACATTCCATTAGCCTTTTAAATTATTTTTTGTGCCTGTCCACTAGCTTTTCGTGATTTCTGTACTTAATCCCCCAAATCACTCTGCTCATTCACAGTTCCAAGCTTCTCGAAACATTTCCCCACATTGAACGCCATCTGCCACAGTTTTGCCCACTCACTTAATCTATCAACTTTCTGCTCCCATCTACACTATTTACTGTGCCACCTAACTTGGTGTTATCAGCAAATGTGGATATATGGCTCTCCATTCCTTCATCCAAGTCATTTATAAATATAGTGAAAAGCTGAGAGCTCAGTACATATCCCTGGGTGACAATACAAGTCACATCCTGACAATTCAAGTACCTATCCATTATCCCAACTCCTTAATGAATTCCCTACCCATGTCAATAGGTTGCTTCCAATTCCATGTGTTCTCACTTTTGTTCACAGTCTCTTATGTAAAATGTTTTGGGATGTCCTGAGTTCTTGAAAGGCGATATATAAATGTGGAACCTTACCGAATGCATTCTGGGAAGTCATATTAATAACATCCATTGACATTCCCTTACCTACCATGTTTGCCCAGTCGACCCTGCAAAGTCCTCATCACCAACATCTGGGGACTTGTGCCAAAATTGTCCCACCGGCAGGACAGACCTACCAGATGTGGTGGCACAGTTGTATACAGTCGGGAGGGAGTTGCCCTGGGAGTCCTCAACATTAACTCCGGACCCAATGAAGTCTCATGGCTTCATGTCAAGCATGGGCAAGGAAACCTCCTGCAGATTACCACCTACCCCCCTCCTTTAGCTAATGAATCAGTACTCCTCCATGTTCAACACCACTTGGAAGAACCAGAGAGTAGCAAGGGCACAGAATGTACTCTAGATGGGGAACTTCAATCTCCATCACCAAGAGTGACTCGGCAGCACCACTACTGACCGAGCTGGCCGAGTCCTGAAGGGCATAGCTGCCACATTGGGCTTGTGACAGGTGGTGAGAGAACCAACACGGGAAAAATCTACTTGACCTTGTCCTCACCAATCCACCTGTCACAGATGCATCTGTCCATGACAGCATTGGTAGCAGTGATCACACCCACAGTCCTTGTGGAGATGAAGTCCCGTCTTCAAACTGAGGATATCCCCCATCATGCTGTCTGACACTACCACCGTGCTAAATGGGATAGATTCAGAACAGCTCTAGCAGCTCAAAACTGGGCATCCACGAGGCGCTGTGGGCCATCAGCAGCAGCAGAATTGAATTCCAGAACAATCTGTAACCTCATGTCTTGGCATATCCCTCACTCTCCCATTACCATCAAGCCAGGGGATCAACCCTGGTTCAATGAGAAATGCAGAAGAGCATGCCAGTACCAGGCGTACCTAAAATTGAGGCGCCAACCAGTGGAAGCTGCAACACAGGACTACATGCATGCTGAACAGCATAAGCAGCATGCTATAGATTAGGCTAAGCGATCCCACAATCAAAGCTCTGCAGTCCTGCCACATCCAGTCGTGAATGGTGGTGGACAATAAAACAACTAACGGGAGGAGGAGGCTCCATGAATATCCCTGTCCTCAATGATGGCGAAGCCCAACACGCGAGTGGTAAAGACAAGGCTGAAGCATTGCAACCATCTTCAGTCAGAAGTGCCGAGTGGATGATCCATATCGGCCTCCTCCCGAGGTCCCAACCATCAATGAATTCAGTGTTTCAATCCCTTCAATCTGGTTTTTGCCCCTGCCACAGTACCAAAACAGCTCTCATCAAAGTCACAAATAACGTCCTTTGTGAGTGTGACAAAGGTAAACTATCCCTCCTTGTCCTTCTGGACCTGTCTGCAGCCTTTGACACAGTTGACCACTCCATCATCCACCTAGTCTCTCCACCAATGTCTAGCTGGGTGGGACTGCACTCGCCTGGTTCCATTCTTATCTATCTAATCGTAGTCAGAAAATCTCCTGCAATGGCTTCTCTTCCCACTCACGCATCATTACCTCTGGTGTCCCCCAAGGATCTGTCCTTGGCCCCCTCTTATTTCTCATCTATATCATCATCATAGGCGGTCCCTCGTATCAAGGATGACTTGCTTCCACGCCAAAAAGGGATGCATTCACAGATGCTTCAATGAAGGACCTAATATTGCAGGTCCCGAACTACATATTGAAGGGTGGAATTTTTTTAACGTGATGTGGCCGTTGCACACCAGCCACCACACGGGCTTGACAGAGCTAGGTCTTGGTCCAGTGGCAAGGATTAACCAAGACGACTGGAGACCAGCTCTACTGTATGGACCTAGTGCGCACACATATTGCAGTGTGGGCTGGCCCGTGCTGCCCCTGGGCCCTCGTCTTTTCTGGGCCCCGAACTCACACCCTCTCTCACATCCTCCATCTCCCCCACCCTCCATCTCCCCTTCCCTCTCTCACTCCCTCTCTCCTCCTCTCCCAACCCTTCCCTTCCCCCCTCCTCACCTTCTCTCCCTCCCCCACACACCCTCTCTCTCACACTCCTCTTCCCCCTCCCTGAATCTCCAAATGAGGGCTCCCTCTCTCTCTCCCCGCCGAGCCCCGATCTCTCAGTGTGGCTGCGCTTGGCTGACGTGCACCATGGATTTTGCCAGGAGGGAGACGAGGGTAATGACTAGGCCCTTTGGAGATATCATCCGAAAACACGGAGTCAGTTTCCACATGTACGCTGATGACACCCAGCTCTACCTCTCCACCACTTCTCTCGACCCCTGTTTGGTATCTAAATGGTCAGATTGCTTGTCTGACGTCCAGTACTGGATGAGCAGAAATTTTCTCCAATTAAATATTGGGAAGACCGAAGCCATTGGTCCAGAAAGTCCTCTGGGGGGTTTTCCCACGGGCAATTGCTTCCTCGCTGGATATTTTTCAAATTTACCTGGTGGTCTCGGAGGCGCCCTGATTTCCGATGGGAGGCCTTCTCCTCCCATGCTACGAAGCCCGCTCCCGTGCAGAGGGTCGCAACGCAGAAGATGCAGTCACATGTGACTGCTCAGCCAATCAGGTCAGTATTTCACAGATTCCCATTAATCGCACTGAGACTCGTGTATCTACAAGTTCTCAGTGCTATTAATGGGAACAAAAGCAATCACACAAAATAATAAAAAATAATAAACAGACCACACATACTTAAAATTAGTTGAAATTAAAGTTATTATGTCTTATAAAAATAAAATATTTTCCCGATTTTTAAAAAAGTTTTTAAAATTATGGTTAAAAATAAACTTACCATTGTGGGGAGGGTTTTTAGAATAAAATGTGTTTTTATAACTTTATTTTAAAATGTTTTTGTGTATTTTTAAACACTTGCACCTGTAAATGTAGGCTAATACACCAGCTTTTGCAGGTGCAAGATTTTTGAGGACATTTGCTGGGCAAGCTATCCGTAAATATCGGAAATCTTGCCCTGCAAATGTCTTCACTCCTGATCTGCAGATGATCTGTCAAGCTAGAAACTTGACTGATCGGAAAAGCCGGTTTTCAGCGCATGCACATTGCACGCTGAAAACCGGCTTTTCTGATGCCTTCACAGGTCCATGGAAACTTCGTATGGATCCGGGACATCGGAATTCCAGCAACATTATCTTTGGTCCCCGCCACAAACTGCGGTCCCTAACCACTGACTCCTTCCCTATCCCTAGCATCAATCCGAGGGTGAACAAGACTATTCACAACCTAGATGTCATATTTGACACTGAAATGAGTTTCCAGCCACATATCCGCGGTATAACTAAAGCCGCCTTTTTTCACCTCCATAACATTGCCTGCCTCCGCCCCTGCCTCAGCTCTTCTGCTGCTAAAACCCTCATTTGTGCCTTTGTTACCTCGAGACTTAACTACTCCAAAACACTCCTGGCTGGCCTCCCACATTCTACACTACGTAAACTTGAGGTCATCCAAAACTCAGCAGCCCCTGTCCTAACTCGCACCATCACGATCACCCATCACTCCTGTGCTTTCTGACCTACATTGGCTCCCAGTTAAACAACGCCTCGATTTAAAATTCTTATCCTTGTTTACAAATCACCTTATGGCCTTTCCCCTCCCTAGCTCTGTAACCTTTTTCAGTCTCACAACCCCACAAGGTGTCTGCGCTCCTCAAATTCTGCCTCTTCAACATCCCTCATTGTAACTGCTCAAGCATTGGTGGACGTGCCTTCAGCTGTTTGGGCCCTAAGCTCGGGAACTCCCTCCCTAAACCTCTCCGCCTCTCTACCTCTCTTTCCTCCTTTAAGATGCTCCTTAAAACCTATTTCTTTAAACAAGCTTTTGGTCATATGTCTTAATTTCTTCTTTTGTGGCTCGGTGTCAAATTTATCTGTTTTGTCTTGTAAGACTGTTGTGAAGCGCCTTGGGATGTTTTACTATGTTAAAGGTGCTTTATAAATAAAAGTTATTATTATCATCACAGAAGACAGTCTTCAGCCAATTCGATTCACTCCATGTGATATCAAGAAACTGCTGAGCTAGATACAGGGAAGGCTATGGGCCCCGACAACATCCTGGCTATCTTGTTGAAGACTTGTGCTCCAGAACTAGCAGTGCCTCTAGCCAAGCTGTTCCAGTAGAGCTACAACACTGGCATCTATCCAACAATGTGGAAAGACCTGGACGACATTAAGGCTTGGGCTGATAAGTGGCAAGTAACATTTGCGCCACACAAGTGCCAGGCAATGACTCTCAGAACATAAGAAATAGGAGCAGCAGTAGGCCCTACAGCCCCTCGAGTCATTGCCATTCAATAGACCATGGCTGATCATCGAACTGAACTCCACTTTCCCGTCGAATCTCCATATTCCTTGATTCCCCATGACTCCAAAAATCAATCTATCTCACCCTTGAATATATTCAGAGACTCAGCATCTACAGCCCTCTGGGGCAAAGAATTCCAAAGATTCACAACCCTCTGAGTGAAGAAATTGCTCCTCATCTCAGTCTTAAATGGCCTACACCTTATCCTGAGACTGTGCCCCCTAGTTCTAGGCACTCCAGCCAGGGGAAACAACCTCCCAGCATCTACCCTGTCAATTCCCTTCAGAATCTTGTAAGTTTCAATGAGATCACCTCTCATTCGTCTAAGCTCGAGAGAGTATAGGCCCATTCTACACAATCTCTCATCATAAGACAACCCTCTCATCCCAGGAATCAATCTAGTGAACATTCGTTACACCGCCTCCAAGGCAAGTGTATCCTTCCTTAGATAAGGAGACCAAAACTGTGCACAGCACTCCAGGTGTGGTCTTACCAAGGCCCTGTACAATTGTAGCAACACTTTCTTACTCTTATACTCCAAGCCTCCTTGCAATAAAGGACTACATGCCATTTGCCTCCCTTGCTTGCTGTACCTGCATGCTAGCTTTCTGTTTCTTGCATGAAGATACCCAAATCTCTCTGAACACCAACATTTAAAAGTTTCTCACCATTTAAAAAAGTGAATAACCTCACATTTCCCTACATTATACTCCATCTGCCACTTTTCTGCCTACTTACTTAGTCTATCTATATCTCTTTGTAGACACTTTGTTTTCTCCTCACAGCTTACTCTCACAGCTAGCTTTGTATCGTCAGCAAACTTGGATACCTTACACTCAGTCCCTTCGTCTAGTTCATTAATATAGATTGTAAATAGCTGAGGCCCCAGCACTGATCCTTGCAGGACCCGACTAGTTATAGCCTGCCAACCTGAAAAACACCCATTTATCCCGACTCTCTGTTTTCTGTCCAATCCTCTATCCATGCTAATACATGAGCCCTATCTCCAACAAGAGAGTCTAACCACCGTGCCTTGCCATTCAACGGTATTACCATCGCCGAATCCCCCACCATCAACATCCTGGGGGTCATCGTTGACCAGAAACTTTACTGCACCAGTCACATAAATACTGTGGCAACAACAGCAGGTCAGAAGCTGGGTATTCTATGGCGAGTGTCTCACATCCTAGCTCCCCAAAGCCTGTCCACCATCTACAGGAGTGTGATGGAATACTTTCCACTTGCCTGGATGAGTGCAGCTCCAACAACACTCAAGAAGCTCGACACCATCCAGGACAAAGCAGCCCGCTTGATTGGCAGCCCATCCACCACCTTAAACATTCTCTCCCTCCACCACCGGTGCACGTGACCGCAGTGTGTACTGTCTACACGATGCACTGCAGCAACTCACCAAGGCTTCTTCGGCAGCACCTTCTAACCACACAACCTCTACTACCTAGAAGGACAAGGGCAGCAAGCACATGGGAACATCATCACCTGTAAGTTCCCCTCCAAGTCACACACCATCCTGACTTGTAAATATATCGCCGTTCCTTCATTGTTGCTGGGTCAAATTCCTGGAACTCCCTCCCTAACAGCGCTGTGGGAGTACCTTCACCACACGGACTGCAGCGGTTCAAGGCGGCGGCTCACCACCACCTTCTCAAGGGGCAATTAGGGATGGGCAATAAATGCCGGCCTTGCCAGCGATGTCCACATCCTATGAACAAATTTTTTTTAAAGTTACCTCCTCACAAAATTCAACTAATTTCATTAGATATGACTTATCTTTATAAAATCATGCTGGCTCTCTCTGGTTCATGTTTGTCCAAGTGCTCAGTCACTCTGTTCCCAATAATAGATTCTAGTAACTGCCCCACAACAGATGTTAGACTAATGGACGTATAATTTCCTAATTTACTCTTCTTTAATAGTGGAATGACATTAGCAAATTTCTAATCCGTGGGCCAATTCCTGAATCTTGAGTGTTTTGGAAGATCATGACTAGAGCATCTATAATTTCCTCAACTTCTTTTAATACCCAGTACCTCTCAACCCTCGGAGTTTTTCAACTTTAGTCTCATTCTATTACCATTTTTTTTTACTTATATTAAATCTGTTAAGTTCTTCCCCTCAATTTATTTTGACTTTGTATCGTATCTCTGCACTTTATCTTGGTCCTGTGAAGGCAGACACAAAGTAAGTAGTCAGCAAGTCTGCCATTTCCTGATTTTCAATTACAATAGGACCTGCTTCTACCTTTAAGGGTCCACATTACTTTTAGTCACCCTCTTTCTCTTAATATCCTTGTAAAATCCTTTAGTGCTGTCCTCGATATCCTTCGCAATTCCTTTTGTTTTCATATTTCCATTTTGAATCTCTTACTACTTTGTTAGTATCCCTTTATATTTCTCCTAGACCACCGCTGCTCGACTGTTCTTTGCATTCGTATGAGCCCGTTTTTAGTTTTATACTATATCTCACATCCCTTGTGGATCAAGGTTGCATCATTACGGAAGTAGACATCTTACCCTCTCTGGGTAGTTACAGGTCTCGTATTATACCAAATACTTTTTTTGAAAACCTCCCATTGTTTGTCTGTTAATTACCAGTTGCTGTTGTTGTTATATTCTAGCCCTCTACTTCTAAATATTCCAACAACCTTTCTGATTTTTTTATTGAACCTGACTACTACATTTTAGTGATCTGACCCAAAGGTGGAGGAGGAGGATGCACAGCACCAGAGAGTGGGCTCAGCTCCACTTACAATGGGTTAGATTGATTGGACTGTAATCTGCCGTGTTGCAATGGAAACAGCCTGAGCCTTGGGAGCTGTACGTGGGACGGGCCCCAGGCTGTAGTTGGTGCTAAGCGATATGTGTGTGCTCTACGTCCGTGCAGCAGAGCAGGTCTCCAGTTGTCCTGGTTTATCCTTGCCACTGGATAAAGGCCTAGCTCTGTCAAGCCCGTGTGGTGACTGATGTGCAACGGTCACCACACGTTAAAAAAATCCACACACAGGCCACTTCCACCCCCTGGCGTTCAGGACTGGAACATCGGGTCATAGAAACATAGAAAACAGGAGCAGTAGTAGGCCCTTCGAGTCTGCACTGCCATTCAATATAATTATGGCTGATCCTCTATCTCAACACCATATTCCTGCTTTGAGGTGGAGGATCAGCCATGATCATATTAGTCCTTCATTGAAACATCTGTGAACTCATGTGGCAGCAAGTCATCCTCGTTCGAGGGACCGCCTATGATGATGTCATTTAGAAGGAGGGAAGACAGAGTTTAAACTAATATGGTAGGGGAAGGAAAAAAAATTAAATGAAGTGGCACCAGAGTAAAAGGGACAAAGCATAGAAAAAAATTAGAAAAGCATATCAGAAGAAGGATGTAGTCTGAAAAATAGAATGTTAATTAAACTTCATGGGAGATCCGTAGAAAGCCCAGAGAAATGGCGTAGATAATGTATGTCATGTTTGTAACCTTCACATAACTGTAACCAATATGTAACAACACTGTACACTGTATACAACTGTGAAATACACACCTTGACCACAGGGGGTGAACTTGTGGGAGACACTCCTTACCTGGTCAGCCAGGTACTTAAAGGGAGGTTCCACGCAGGCTCAGCACTCCTTGGTCCGGGGAATAAAGGTGCAGGTCATGAGTGACCTTGTCTGCAGTATATGCCTCGTGTGAATATGTTCTAGAGTTGAGAACTCTACATCTGGAAATCACTGAATCACAAGGATGGCCACTGGTAGCACAGAGGAACGTTACTGTGTGGGTGAGGACTGGGACGATTTTGTGGAGCGACTCCAGCAGACCTTTGTCACAAAGGACTGGCTGGGAGAGGAAGCGGCTGACAAGCGGAGGGCGCATCTACTGACAAGCTGCGGGACAAAAACGTATACGCTGATGAAAGACCTGCTTGCACCTCTCAAGCCGGCCAACAAGTCCTTTGAAGAGCTCAGCCAGCTGATCAGCGAACACCTGAAACCGGCGAGCAGCGAACACATGGCCCAGCACCGGTTCTACACACAAGGCGTCGGGAAGGGCAAAACATCTCGGACTTCGTTGCAGACCTGAGGCGCTTGGCCAGCTTCTGTAAGTTCACAGACGCCTGCAGGGGGGAGATGTTAAGGGATTTTTTCATGGAGGGCATTAGTTGTGCCGGTATTTTCAGGAAGCTTATTGAGGACAAGGACTTGACTTTGGAAAGGGCAGCTTTGATAGCTCAGACCTTCTTGGCGGGGGAAGAGGAGACCAAGATAATTTATGCACGCAGCCCTGATTTTAACATTGCGATGAACCAGGGAGTTAATGTTGTAAAAGTGATACAGAACCCCGCAGGCAGGCAAGGGCAATTCGACACCGCCCAGGCAGACAGGCAAGGGCAATTCGACACCGCCCAGGCAGCAACAGACTCTAGGGTGGGACAGCAACAGAGACAATGGTAGGAGAATCGACACTTCACGCCATCAAGAGGAACAATGCATCCCGTGATGGGACAATTGACACCCACCACCAGGGTGCTTAGAAACAACCAAGGGAACAATCAGAGAGGAATGCCTGGTAACAGCCCCTTTGTGAACAACAATCTCAGCCAATGCTGGAGGTGCGGGGTAGACCTACTGCTAAAAGCTGCAAGTTCCAGCAGTTCACCTGCAGGAATTGTAATGCCAGAGGACATTTGGCTAGAATGTGCAAAAAGGCTGCAGCGAGGCTAATCTATGAAACAGAGGAATCAGACGAGGGGTCTGCAATGCAGGATGATGCCTGGGGCAAAGCCATGGATGCTGAGGTTCAGAGGGTTCATGTGGCTGATGTCCGCAGCTCATACACCAAAACGCCACCCATGATGATGAAAGTTTTATTGAATGGCATGGAGCTGGATACGGGAGCCAGCCAGTCCCTTATGAGCGTCCAACAATTTGAGAGACAATGGCCACACAGAGCTAGCAGGCCCAAACTGGAACGCATTGACACGCAGCTATGCACGTACACCAAAGAAATCATCCCAGTGCTGGGCAGTGCAAACCTGGTGGTAACACACAATGGATCACAGAACCGCCTGCCACTCTGGATTGTTCCGGGAAATGGCCCCATCCTTTTGGGAAGGAGCTGGCTAGCCGAGATGAACTGGAAATGGGGAGATGTGCACGCCATTTCATCTGTGGAGCGAAGTTCATGCTCGCAGGTCCTACAAAAATTCGGGTCACTGTTTCAACCTGTTGTCGGAACGTTCAAGGGCACCAAAGTAGTGATACACATCACCCCGGATGCCAGACCAGTGCACCACAAAGCCAGAGTGGTGCCGTATGTGATGCGTGAGAAAATTGAGAGTTAATTGGACAGGCTGCTCAGAGAGGGCATAATTTCGCCCGATGAATTCAGTGAGTGGGCAAGTCCCATCGTTCCTGTCCTTAAAGCGGATGGCTCGGTCAGGATCTGCAGTGGCTACAAAGCCACCATCAACCGAGTGTCACTACAGGACCAATACCCGCTCCCGAGAGCGGAGGACCTTTTTGCCACGTTGGCAGGTGGCAAGCTGTTCACTAAGTTGGATCTCACTTCGGCCTACATGACTCAGGAACTGGCTGAAGAATCCAAGCTTCTGACCACCATCACGACGCGCAAGGGACTATTCATCTACAACAGGTGTCCGTTTGGCATTCGTTCAGCGGCCGCAATCTTCCAGAGGAACATGGAAAGCTTGCTCAGATCCATTTCCGGCACAATCGTATTCCAAAACGACATCCTAATAACGGGTCGAGACACCGAGGAACACCTCCACAACCTGGAGGAGGTGCTACGCCGACTGGACCGGGTAGGCTTGCGGCTGAAAAAGGCCAAGTGTGTGTTTTTGGCCCCAAAGGTCAAGTTTTTGGGCAGGAGGGTTGCCGCAGACGGGATCCGGCCCACTGAATCAAAAATGGAGGCGATCCGCCGGGCGCCCAGGCCCGGCAACACATCGGAGTTGCGATCGTTCCTGGGACTTTTGAACTATTTTAGGAACTTCCTGCCTAACTTAAGCACATTGTTGGAGCCGTTACATGTGCTCCTGCGTAAGGGTTGTGACTGGTTCTGGGTGGACTGTCAGGAACGGGCTTTCAACAGGGCGCAGAACCTGCTTTGTTCTAACAAACTGTTGACTTTGTATGACCCCTGTAAAAAACTAGTTTTAATATGCAATGCGCCATCATATGGGGTTGGGTGTGTGTTGCAGCAGGGAAATGACAGGGACGACTACAACCGGTGGCTTATGCCTCCAGGTCGCTCTCCCAGGCAGAGCGTGGGTACGGCATGGTCGAAAAGGAAGCACCCGCTTGCGTTTACGGTGTGAAAAAGATGCATCAGTATCTCTTCGGCAGACAGTTCGAGTTAGAAATGGATCACAAGCCTGTTGTCCGACAGCAAGGCGGTCAATGCCAATGCGTCAGCTCGCATACAGCGATGGGCTCTCACGCTGGCTGCGTATAACTACACCATACGGCACCAGCCAGGCAACCAAAATTATGCTGACGCGCTCAGCAGGCTCCCACTGGCCACCACCGAGGGGACGTCGGAGCAAAGCGCTGAGATGGTCATGGCCGTTGAGGCTTTTGACACCGCAGGCTCCCCCATCACAGCCCGCCAGATCAAACTCTGGACCAACAGGGACCCCCTCCTATCCATGATAAAGAAATGTGTCCTGACCGGGGATTGGGCGCCCTCACACGGGGCGTGCCCCGAGGAGGTCAGACCATTTCAGAGACGGATGGATGAGCTCTCCATCCAAGCCGACTGCCTGCTATGGGGCAGCCGGGTAGTCATGTCCCAGAAAGGAAGGGAAGCATTCATCAGGGAACTCGACAGCGAGCACCCTGACATAGTGCTAATGAAGGCCATTGCCCGGTCACATGTATGGTGGCCGGGGATTGACTCAGACCTGGAACACTGGGTTCGCAGATGCACGACGAGTGCCCAGCTGGGCAATGCCCCCAGGGAGGCCCCGCTCAGCCCGTGGCCCTGGCCCACCAGGCCATGGTCACGCATCCACGTGGACTATGCAGGCCCATTCATGGGGAAAATGTTCCTGATTGTAGTCGATGCATACTCGAAATGAATCGAGTGCATCATATTAAACTCGTGCACGACATCCATCACCATGGAGAGTCTGCGCACGGTTTTTGTGACCCACGGCTTGCCGGACATTCTGGTCAGCGACAATGGCCCGTGTTTCACCAGCCATGAATTCCAGGAGTTTATGTCGGGTAATGGCATTAAACACATCCGGACAGCACCGTTCAAGCCGGCTTCCAATGGCCAGGCAGAACATGCGGTCCAAGTCATAAAACAAGGCATGCTCCGTATCCAGGGACCCTCTCTTCAGTACCGCCTAGCGTGCCTCCTGCTGGCCTATAGGTCCCGCCCGCACTCGCTCACGGGAGTCCCGCCAGCGGAACTCCTCATGAAACGCACACTCAAAACGCGGCTGTCCCTCATTCACCCAAGCCTGGCAGACATTGTTGAGGGCAAGCGGCAGTCCCAAACCGAGTGCCATGATCGAAACTCAAGGGGGGGGTGTATAGAAATGGATGACCCGGTATTTGTGCTTAACCATGCACTAGGGCACCGTAATTGGTAAAGTGGGGAATAGGGTCATAGTGGTCAGACTAAACAATGGGCAGATATGCCGCAAACATCTGGACCAAGTAAAGAAAAAGTTCAGCATGGACACTGAGGAACCTGAAATAGACCATGGGATGTCAACCACACCACTGCCAGGGAAGAGCAACAAGGACAGTCAACAGCATGCACAGTCCCTGCGGCCAGCCCGGACAGGCCGGAACCAACTCAGGCGACAGAGACGCATGCCACTGCTCAACCACCAGAGCCATCCACGAGAGAGCGTCGACCGCCTGAAAGACTCAATCTTTGACCCAAAGACATTGGGGGGGGAGGTGATGTCATGTTTGTAACCTTCACATAACTGTAACCAATATGTAACAACACTGTACACTGTATACAACTGTGAAATACACACCTTGACCACAGGGGGTGAACTTGTGGGAGACACTCCTTACCTAGTCAGCCAGGTACTTAAAGGGAGGTTCCACGCAGGCTCAGCACTCCTTGGTCCAGGGAATAAAGGTCAGGTCATGAGTGACCTTGTCTGCAGTATATGCCTCATGTGAATATGTTTTAGAGTTGAGGACTCTACAATCTATTTGCTTCATTGGTTCTTTGCTTAAGAATTCATAGCAACACATTGTTATTAAGAACTAGTTGGTTTATTAGCAAAGGTTTAACAATCACACTGAAGTTAACCAGTTCATCCACCAGACTTACAACCGCCTGCCTCATCGTGGATCGCCTGAACCCAACTGGCTGGGGTTTTATTGAGTTTTGTGAATAGCACATAACTGGCTAAGCCACTCCCAACTCTGAGCATGTTCACAGGTGCATACATTACAGTGTAAGCAGAGCTTTTGCGGATCTTCCGTCGAAGTTACAGTGGCGGTTCAGGAGAGCTCCAGCCGAAATTCAATTACTGAGAAAAAAATTGGAGACAAAAGGAACAAAGAGCAGAGCACTGGGACAGGAAGCAGAGTGCTGAGGCTGAGTTTGAGTATGGAGCAAAGCGCTGAGGCCGGGAACTGAGCACTGGTTGGAGAGTGGAGTAGTTATATCTGACTAGACCCTGATAACCACATGACCGATAATGGAAATGAAGAGACACGAGTGGACACAATGGGACAATTTTATCTGTTTGCCACAATGACAGCAGATTTTCACTGTGGCAGGACTTCTGCCTACGTTTTGTCTGCACCCATGAACCCTTCCAACTTTCTGGAGTCGGTGAAATTAGACTGATTAGGGAGGGTGCCGGAACCATTTATGATGTCTCTGGGGTACTTGCCTCAGGTGAAAACGGGAGTGAAATTGCTGCAGTGTAGGTGCCAGCTAAAAGTTTAGAATTTTTGTTTCTTGTACTTTAAATTTGCAGCTTTAACTAATGCAATCGATTGTCTTAGGCAAAGAGGCCTTTTAAAATGTGCATGGCAATGCTGCACTCCAGGAATGCACAGTGGCCAGCACTGCGGAGGCTCAACTGACAGGTAGTATGTTATCCTGCCATTTGTATATTATTATAATATGCCCACCCATGCACCCATGTTTGGGCAGTCTGTCAGATGGCAGGGATTCGGTGGATCAGCTCCACGCCTGACCTTACTCCCCTGGTTGTCCAGGTTACGCGAGACTAAAGAGGAACATCACCCCAGTCCTTTTTTAATAGATAAATACATAATAAATAAGACTATATAAAACTGTAACTTGGCAAAAGCTTATGAAGTAATTTAAGTTCATTTCAAAAACCTGCCGCCCATCCCCCAAATTTTTTTATATATCATCTATCAAAATCGATGATTGAAAACTGTTAAGCGACATAAAGACTTCCATACCTGTATAACTCTCTTGCGGCTTTTGGGATAACTCCTTCAGCTAACTGTGGCTCAGAAGAAAGAGTGAAGTTTTCTTCAGAATGTGGCCCCAGCATAGTAAAAGTCTTGCCACTGCCCGTCTGCCCATATGCCATGATGCACACGTTGTATCTAGAACACAATAATAGATTGTAAGGAGTTTGGGGATTTGAAAAAAAATCATTGTTACATTTGATCTTTGAATATTCCACTGTCTGTCACAACAATGAGATAAGTACATTTAAAATAAAAAGAGGGAATATATTAAATAAACTAATCAAACTCAGAGAATAAAATCCCTGGATTGCATCCACGCATTTTAAAAGAATCAAGGGAAGCGATAGCAGAGGCATTACTACACATATTTTAATAATTCGTTAGAAAAAGGTGCAGTGCCAAAGGATAGCTAACGTAATACCTATACTTAAGAAGCGGGATAGAACATGGCCAGGGAATTATAGACCAGTCAGCGTAACATCGGTGGTAGGAAAAATAATGAAATCCCTATTAAGGGAGAAAGTGGAACAACATCTAGAAACCAAAAATATAATAACGAATAGTCAGCATGGATTTCAAAAGGGAAAGTCTTGCTTGACCAACCTAATCGAATTTTTTGAAGCGGTAACAGAGCGAGTAGACAATGGTAATGCAGTAGATGTAATTTATCTAGATTTTCAAAAGGCCTTCAATAAGGTACCCCATAATAGACTGATGAACAAGGTCAGAGAATGCGGAGTCAGGGGACAAGTAGCAGAATGGATAGCTAGCTGGCTTCAAGTCAGAAAGCAGAGAGTAGGGGTAAAGGGTAGCTATTCACAATGGCAGAAGGTGTACCACAAGGATCAGTTGTTCACAATTTGCTTTAAATTTGCTGATGACACCACATTTGGGGTGATAGACAATACTGAGGATGACTGCAACAAATTACAGGAATTACATTAATAAACTTGCAGAATGGGCATATAATTGGCAAATGAAGTTCAACACAGATAAATGTGAGGTATTACATTTTGGTGGAAGAATAGGGAGGTCACTTATTCGCGAGAGGCGGGAGTTCCGGGGATCGGAGAGGCCTACAAAAGGTCAGTGAGACCAGGAGCAGCGCGAGTTCAGCGAGAGGTGGGAGTTCCTGGGATCGGAGAGGCCTACAAAAGGTCAGTGAGACCAGGAGCAGCGCGAGTTCAGCGAGAGGCTTGTGCAAATACAGGAAGGAGGCAAAAAAGAAGTAGAAAGAAACAGAAAGGTGACGTCACAGCCAAGGGGGTAAGTGATTGGCTGGTGATTGGTGAGTAGTTTTTCTTTTTTCTCTTCAAAAACAGTGAGTAAACTTTAGCATTGTTGTTGCCAATTTAAGTGTATCTAAGGGTTAAGTCATGGCAGGAGAGCTCGGTCACGTGATACGCTCCTCCTGTAACATGTGGGAACTCAGGGACACTTCTGGTGTCCCTGATGACTACGTGTGTGGGAAGTGTATCCGCCTCCAGCTCCTGACGGTCTGCGTTGCGGAATTGGAGCTGAGGGTGGATTTACTCTGGAGTATCCACGATGCTGAGAATGACGTGAGTAGCACGTGTAGCGAGTTGGTCTTACCACAGGTGAAGGGTCCACAGCCAACTAGGGAATGGAAGACCAGCAGGAAGAGCAGTGCAAGGAAGGTAGTGCAGGGGTCCCCTGCGGTCATCCCCCTGCAAAACAGATACACCGTTTTGAGTACTGTTGAGGGGGATGACTCATCAGGGGAGGGCAGCAGCAGCCAAGTTCATGGCAACGTGGCTGGCTCTGTTGCACAGGAGGGCAGGAAAAAGAGTGGGAGGGCGATAGTGATAGGGGATTCAATTGTAAGGGGAATAGACAGGCGTTTCTGCGGCCGCAACCGAGACTCCAGGATGATATGTTGCCTCCCCGGTGCAAGGGTCAAGGATGTCTCGAAGTGGGTGCAGGACATTCTGAAAAGGGAGGGTGAACAGCCAGTTGTTGTGGTGCACGTTGGTACCAACGATATAGGTAAAAAAAGGGATGAGGTCCTACGGAGACGAATTTAAGGAGCTAGGAGCTAAATTAAAACGTAGGACCTCAAAAGTAGTAATCTCGGGATTGCTACCAGTGCCACGTGCTAGTCAGAGTAGGAATCGCAGGAGAGCGCAGATGAATACGTGGCTTGAGCAGTAGTGCAGCAGGGAGGGATTCAAATTCCTGGGGCATTGGAACCGATTCTGGGGGAGGTGGGACCAGTACAAACCGGACGGTCTGCACCTAGGCAGGACCGGAACCAATGTCCTAGGAGGAGTGTTTGCTTGTGCTGTTGGGGAGGAGTTAAACTAATATGGCAGGGGGATGGGAACCAATGCAGGGAGACAGAGGGAAACAAAAAGGAGACAAAAGCAAAAGACAGAAAGGAGATGAGTAAAAGTGGAGGGCAGAGAAACCCAAGGCAAAAAACAAAAAGGACCACTGTACAGCAAAATTCTAAAGGGTCAAAGTGTAATAAAAAGGCAAGCATGATAGCTTGGTGCCTCAATGCAAGGAGTATTCGGAACACAGGTGAGGGCTCTGAGCTAGTTAGAATGGGTGAGAGCTCAGATGAACAGGATCCCAAGAAAGAATGCAAAAGGAAGGAGGCAACAGTGCAGAGTAGCACTGGGGTAAGTGTAAACCACAAGGTGATCGGAAGGGACAATATGTATGAATATAAAGGGGCTGCAGGAGGGGGTCAAAACTAAAAATTAATGTATAAAACTAGTATTAAAACACTTTACCTAAACGCACGCAGCATTCAAAATAAAGTAAATGAGTTGACGGCACAAATCATTACAAATGGGTATGATTTGGTGGCCATTACAGAAACATGGTTGCAGGGTGGCCAAGACTGGGAATTAAACATACAGGGGTATCTGACAATTCGGAAAGATAGACAAGAAGGGAAAGGAGGTGGGGTAGCTCTGTTAATGAAGGAAGATATCAGGGCAGTTGTGAGAGACAATATTGGCTCTAATGAACAAAATGTTGAATCAGTGTGGGTGGAGATTAGAGATAGTAAGGGGAAAAAGTCACTGGTGGGCGTAGTTTATAGGCCCCCAAATAATAACTTCACGGTGGGGCGGGCAATAATCAAGTGAATAATGGAGGCATGTGAAAAAGGAACGGCAGTAATCATGGAGGATTTTAACCTACATATCGATTGGTCAAATCAAATCGCATGGGGTAGCCTTGAGGAGGAATTCATAAAATGCATACGGGATTGTTTCTTAGAACAGTATGTTACAGAACCTACAAGGGAGCAGGCGATCTTAGATCTGGTCCTGTGTAATGAGACAGGAAAAATAAACGATCTCCGAGTAAAAGATCCTCTCGGAATGAGTGATCACAGTATGGTTGAATTTGTAATACAGATTGAGGGTGAGGAAGTAGTGTCTCAAACGAGTGTACTAATTTTAAACGACAGCAAAGAATGACTAAGAAAGCAATAAAGAAAGGAAAGATAGATTACGAAAGTAAACTTGCGCAAAACATAAAAACAGATAGTAAAAGCTTTTACCGATATATAAAATGGAAAAGAGTGACTAAAGTAAATGTTGGTCCCTTAGAAGATGAGAAGGGGGATTTAATAATGGGAAATGTGGAAATGGCTGCGACCTTAAACAATTATTTTGCTTCGGTCTTCACAGTGGAAGACACAAAAACCATGCCAACAATTGCTGGTCACGGGAATGTGGGAAGGGAGGACCTTGAGACAATCACTATCACCAGGGGGGTAGTGCTGGACAGGCTAATGGGACTCAAGGTAGACAAGTCCCCTGGTCCTGATGAAATGCATCCCAGGGTATTAAAAGAGATAGCGGAAGTTATAGCAGATGCATTCGTTATAATCTACCAAAATTCTCTGGACTCTGGGGAGGTACCAGCGGATTGGAAAGCAGCTAATGTAACGCCTCTGTTTAAAAAAGGGGGCAGACAAAAGGCAGGTAACTATAGGCCAGTTAGTTTAACATCTGTAGTGGGGAAAATGCTTGAAACTATCATTAAGGAAGAAATAGCGGGACATCTAGATAGGAATAGTGCAATCAAGCAGACGCAGCATGGATTCATGAAGGGGAAATCATGTTTAACTAATTTACTGGAATTCTTTGAGAATATAACGAGCATGGTGGATAGAGGTGTACCGATGGATGTGGTGTATTTAGATTTCCAAAAGGCATTCGATAAGGTGCCACACAAAAGGTTACTGCAGAAGATAAAGGTACGCGGAGTCAGAGGAAATGTATTAGCATGGATAGAGAATTGGCTGGCTAACAGAAAGCAGAGAGTCGGGATAAATGGGTCCTTTTCGGGTTGGAAATCGGTGGTTAGTAGTGTGCCACAGGGATCGGTGCTGGGACCACAACTGTTTACAATATACATAGATGACCTAGAAGAGGGGACAGAGTATGGTGTAACAAAATTTGCAGATGACACAAAGATTAGTGGGAAAGCGGGTTGTGTAGAGGATACAGAGAGGCTGCAAAGAGATTTAGATAGGTTAAGCGAATGGGCTAAGGTTTGGCAGATGGAATACAATGTTGGAAAGTGTGAGGTCATCCACCTTGGAAAAAAAAACAGTAAAAGGGAATATTATTTGAATGGGGAGAAATTACAACATGCTGCGGTGCAGAGGGACCTGGGGGTCCTTGTGCATGAATCCCAAAAGGTTAGTTTGCAGGTGCAGCAGGTAATCAGGAAGGCGAATGGAATGTTGGCCTTCATTGCGAGAGGGATGGAGTACAAAAGCAGGGAGGTCCTGCTGCAACTGTACAGGGTTTTGGTGAGGCTGCACCTGGAGTACTGTGTGCAGTTTTGGTCACCTTACTTAAGGAAGGATATCCTAGCTTTGGAGGGGGTACAGAGATGATTCACTAGGCTGATTCCGGAGATGAGGGGTTTACCTTATGATGATAGATTGAGTAGACTGGGTCTTTACTCGTTGGAGTTCAGAAGGATGAGGGGTGATCTTATAGAAACATTTAAAATAATGAAAGGGATAGACAAGATAGAGGCAGAGAGGTTGTTTCCACTGGTCGGGGAGACTAGAACTAGGGGGCACAGCCTCAAAATACGGGGGAGCCAATTTAAAACCGAGTTGAGAGGGTTGTGAATCTGTGGAATTCTCTGCCCAAGGAAGCAGTTGAGGCTAGCTCATTGAATGTATTCAAATCACAGATAGATAGATTTTTAACCAATAAGGGAATTAAGGGTTACGGGGAGCGGGCGGGTAAGTGGAGCTGAGTCCACGGCCAGATCAGCCATGATCTTGTTGAATGGCAGAGCAGGCTCGAGGGGCTAGATGGCCTACTCCTGTTTCTAATTCTTATGTTCTTATGTTCTTATTACTTGGAGGGTGCGAGTCTAGGTGGGATAGAGGAACAAAGGGATCTCGGAGTACAAATACACAAATTGTTAAAAGTTGCGCACAGGTTAGCAAAGCCATAAAAAAAAACAAGCACTTGGATTTATTTCTAGAGGTATAAGGCTAGAACTCCCACTTTTTTGGCATGCTTAACGCCCACTTAACCGCACAAAATGGAAATTGGTGGGCATTTTTCAGAAACTTATTGCTGAGCGTTACTTTCCCCATGTGCATAACGCCGAAAAAATATATTACCGCCCGCCTACTTCTTTTGGGTGGAATCAGCAAGATGGACGATTTCAACGCCCATAATATCATCCAGCGTTACTTTCCACACGGAATTAACGCCCGGCGACTGTTTTTTGTCATAAAGAGCATATATTAGCGGCCATGGAGATTGCTCATCGTCAATTTCACCACCTCGCCCTGTACACACGCAAGAGGGACTTGATCAGCTTCCCTATGACCAGGGAGGCACAGAGTGAGAGAGCTCTAGGAATTGCAACCTTCCCCAAGGTGCAGGGAGCAATAGACTGTACGCACATCACGATGCAGGCACCTTTTCAGGATGCTGAGGTTTTCAGGAACCGCAAGGGATTCCACTCTCTGAATGTCCAGCTGGTTGGCAACCACCAGCAAGTTATACTGACAGTGAATGCTCAATTTCCGGGCAGCATCCAGAGAGCACTGTATCTGACTTGTCTGACTTGTTTAACAATCAGCCACAAGGTCAATGCTGGATGCTTGGGGACAAAGGATATGGCCTCGCCACCTGGCTGATCACCCCTCTGCGTGACACCCACACCGAAGCCGAGAGGCGATACAATGAGAGCCACAGAGCAACTCGCAAAATCGTGGAGAAAACCATTGGAGTGGTGAAGCAGCGGGTAGCTCAATTCGTGGTGGTGTGCTCCATGCTGCACAACTTGGCTATCAGGAGGGGACAAGAATTGCCTGATGAGTCTGACAGTCCACCTCACCAGAGGAAGAGGAGGACGAGGAAGCGGACGCTGACATCAGCCCAAACAATCAGGCTGACGCTGAAGCCATGCCCCCGGCCCCCTGTAGACCACATGAAAGGGCTCATGGTGGCATGATAGCTGCAAGAGCCTTACGACAGAAGCTCATCAATGATCGCTTTGCCTGAAAGAACGTTGGTGTTATTTACAAGGCTGACACACTGCTGGGTGTGCAGGTCATACATACATCAATGGTGGGCATCACCTTGGTGACAGTTAAAGTTTAAGTTGATTGAAGTTGTGTGATTATATCCTTTGATGTTAAGGAATCACCAGCGTGTAATGGTGCAGCCAACTGAGCCAATGTGTTGCAAGGATTTGTTAAACAAAAAACATTTAAACCGAACATTAGTCTGAAATCATCAGTATTTCTGTACAAACCAATCTTTCCGCCCCCCCCCCCTGCCCCCCTCCCCACCTGTACCTCTTCTCCTTCTGACTCCAAGCCGCCTGGCCGAGGAGGTCCTCAGGCGATGCTTCATTGGGTGGGGGAGGAATGATGGCCGAAGTGCTGCTTGGACAGATATGTGAGAGGATGGTCCTGAGGTGGGAACGTGCTCTGAGCCATAAGCAATATGTTGCTGCTGGCTCTCGTGTGGTTGGCAATGGGGGTGCATCACCTTGGGGTGCAGTGCAGCGCTCCGGGACCACTGGGAGCCCTCTGCCACCAGTGTTCCTGGCTACCAGCTCCAGGACCTCCTCCATCCTTTCCATGTTATATCTTATTTGTTGGACAAAAACTCGGTGCCAACTATGTTCTTGGCGCTTAGTGGGCTTTTTGCTGCTGGTGAATCTCCGTCGTTCCTCCCACAACAGCCAGACAAGCACACACCACAGCCGCACACGTTTTCAGTGCCTCTGAGCTCCCTCTCTCTCTGTCTCCTCTTCTGCGCATGTCATGGTGAGCCTTGACCTCCAGAATCACGGGAATGGAGAGTTGCCATGCCGTTGCTAAGGCGGCCACACTTTACGGCAGATGGTCAGAAAAATTTTACGCTACCGCCCATTTGATATCACTCGTGGTAACGCCCATTTTCAAAAATCTAAACTAGGTGCTATGAGAATGGGCGAGAAGCCAGCGATCTGAAAACCCTTTTTTAACGCCCACGCCGGAAATACCGCCCATTTTTGGGCGCTAAGCTCAAAAGTGGAGGTTCTAGCCCATAGAATTGAAAAGTCGGTAAGTTATGCTAAACCTGTATCGAGCCTTGGTTAGACCACACTTAGACTACTGCATACAGATCTGGTAGCCATATTATAAAAAGGATATAGAGACACTGGAGAGGGTGCAGAGAAGATTTACAAGGATGCAAAGAAATGCAAGAGTATACATATCAGGAAAGGATGAACAGGCTGGGTTTCTTTTCTCTCGAAAAAAGGCTGAGGGGTGACCTAATAGAGGTTTTTAAAATTATGAAAGATTTTGATAGTGCGGATACAGAGAGAATGTTTCCACTTGTGGGAAAGAGCATAACTAGAGGCCATCAATATAAGATAGTCACCAAGAAATCCAACAGGAAATTCAGAAGAAAATTCTTTACCCAAAGAGTGGTGAGAATGTGGAACTCACTACCATAGGGAGTGGTTGAAGTGAATAATATAGATGCATATAAGGGGAGGCTAGACAAGCATATGAGAGGGAAGCGAATAGAGGGTTATGCTGATAGATTTAGATGAGGAAAGACTGATTGCGCCTGCTACCACCCTGGAAAATTCAGCCTAGAGTTAATGTTTCAGGTCAATGACCTCTCGTCAGAACTGGAAAAAGTTAGAGATGTAATAGATTTTAAGCAATGTCCTTTAGGGAAGGAAATCTGCCGTCCTTACCTGGTCTAGCCTACATGTGACTCCAGACTCACAGCAATGTGATTGACTCTTAACTGCCCTCTGAAATGGCCCAGTAAACCACTCAGTTGTAACAAACCGCTACAAGAAACAATAATAAGAATAAAACCAAACGGACCACCTGGCATTAACCTCGGCACTGACTTCAGACACAACAACGGAACACCCCCAGCGCAGTCGACCCTGCAAAGTCCTCACTAACATCTGGGGACATGTGTCAAAATTGGGAGAGCTGTCCCACAGACTAGACAAGCAACAGCATGACATAGTCATACTCACAGAATCATATCTTTCAGCCAATATCCCGACTCCTCCATCACCATCCCTGGGTATGTCCCGTCCCACCGGCAGGACAGACCCACCAGGGATGGTGGCACAGTGGTATACAGTCGGGAAGGAGTGGCCCTGCGAGTCCTCAACATTGACACCAGACACCATGAAGTCTCATGGCTTCAGGTCAAGCATGGGCAAGGAAACCTCCTGCTGATTACTACCCATCATCAACATCCTGGGGGTCACCATTGACCAGAAACTTAACTGAACCAGCCACATAAATACTGTGGCTACAAGAGCAGGTCAGAGGCTGGGTATTCTGCGGCAAGTGACTCACCTCCTGACTCCCCAAAGCCTTTCCACCATCTACAAGGCACAAGTGAGGAGTGTGATAGAATACTCTCCACTTGCCTGGATGAGTGCAACTCCAACAACACTGAAGAAGCTCAACACCATCCAGGACAAAGCAGCCCGCTTGATTGGCACCCCATCCACCACCTTAAACATTCACTCCACCACCGGCGCAACGTGGCTGCAGTGTGTACCACCTCTTAAGAAGCCAAGGACAGAGAGGTCAGAGTGGGAGGGGAGCAGAGAATTAAAGTGACAGATGACCGGAAATTTGGGGTCACGCTTCCTGGACGCTGAGGCGTGAGTCCGGGGATCAGTAGAGGCCTATAAAAGGCCGCGAGAGGCAGCGGGAGTTCGTGGTCGCTGAGGCGTGAGTCCGGGGATCAGCAGAGGCCTATAAAAGGCCGCGAGAGGCAGCGGGAGTTCGTGGTCGCTGAGGCGTGAGTCCGGGGATCAGCAGAGGCCTATAAAAGGCCATGAGAGGCAGCGGGAGTTCGTGGTCGCTGAGGCGTGAGTCCGGGGATCAGCAGAGGCCTATAAAGGCCGTGAGAGGCAGCGGGAGTTCGTGGTCGTTGAGGCGTGAGTCCGGGGATCAGCAGAGGCCTATAAAAGGCGTGACGTGTGCAGCTACAGGGAGAAGGCAAAAAAGAAGTAGAAAGAAACAGAAAGGTGACGTCACAACCTAGGGGGTAAGTGATTGGCTGGTGATTGGTGAGTAGTTTTTCTTTTTCTTTTTTATATTAGTCAGTAACTTTTAACATTGTGTTGCTAATTTAAGTGTATTTAAGTGTATCTAAGGGTTAAGTCATGGCAGGAGAGCTCGGTCGGGTGTTATGCTCCTCCTGTACCATGTGGGAACTCAGGGACATTTCCGGTGTCCCTGACGACTACGTGTGGGGAAGTGTATCCGCCTCGATCTCCTGACGGTCCGCGTTGCGGAGTTGGAGCTGAGGGTGGATTCACTCTGGAGCATCCACGATGCTGAGAATGACGTGAGTAGCACGTGTAGTGAGTTGGTCTTACCGCAGGAGAAGGGTCCACAGCCAGATAGGGAATGGAAGACCAGCAGGAAGAGTAGTGCAACGAAGGTAGTGCAGGGGTCCCCTGTGGTCATCCCCCTGCTAAACAGATACACCGCTTTGAGTACTGTTGGGGGGGATGACTCATCAGGGGAGGGCAGCAGCAGCCAAGTTCATGGCACCATGGCTGGCTCTGCTGCACAGGAGGGCAGGAAAAAGAGTGGGAGAGCGATAGTGATAGGGGATTCAATGGTGAGGGGAATAGATGGGCGTTTCTGCGGCCGCAACCGAGACTCCAGGATGGTATGTTGCCTCCCTGGTGCAAGGGTCAAGGATGTCTTGGAGCGGTTGGAGGACATTCTGAAAAGGGAGGGAGAACTGCCAGTTGTCGTGGTGCACATTGGTACCAACGACATTGGTAAAAAAAGGGATGAGGTCCTACGAAACGAATTTAAGGAGCTAGGAGCTAAGTTAAAAAGTAGGACCTCAAAAGTAGTAATCTCGGGATTGCTACCAGTGCCACATGCTAGTCAGAGTAGGAATCGCAGGAGAGCGCAGATGAATACGTGGCTTGAGCAGTGGTGCAGCAGGGAGGGATTCAAATTCCTGGGGCATTGGAACCGGTTCTGGGGGAGGTGGGACCAGGACAAACCGGACAGTCTGCACCTGGGCAGGACCGGAACCAATGTCCTAGGGGGAGTGTTTGCTAGTGCTGTTGGGGAGGAGTTAAACTAATATGGCAGGGGGATGGGAACCAATGCAGGGAAACAGAGGGAGACAAAAAGGAGGCAAAAGCAAAAGACAGAAAGGAGATGAGGAAAAGTGGAGGGCAGAGAAACCCAAGGCAAAGAACAAAAAGGGCCATTGTACAGCAAAATTCTAAAAGGACAAAGGGTGTTAAAAAAACAAGCCTGAAGGCTTTGTGTCTTAATGCAAGGAGTATCCGTAATAAGGTGGATGAATTAACTGTGCAAATAGATGTTAACAAATATAATGTCATTGGGATTACGGAGACGTGGCTCCAGGATGATCAGGGCTGGGAACTCAACATCCAGGGGTATTCAACATTCAGGAAGGATAGAATAAAAGGAAAAGGAGGTGGGGTAGCATTGCTGGTAAAAGAGGAGATTAATGCAATAGTTAGGAAAGACATTAGCTTGGATGATGTGGAATCTATATGGGTAGAGCTGCAGAACACCAAAGGGCAAAAAACGTTAGTGGGAGTTGTGTACAGACCTCCAAACAGTAGTAGTGATGTTGGGGAGGGCATCAAACAGGAAATTAGGGGTGCATGCAATAAAGGTGCAGCAGTTATAATGGGTGACTTTAATATGCACATAGATTGGGCTAGCCAAACTGGAAGCAATACGGTGGAGGAGGATTTCCTGGAGTGCATAAGGGATGGTTTTCTAGACCAATATGTCGAGGAACCAACTAGGGGGGAGGCCATCTTAGACTGGGTGTTGTGTAATGAGAGAGGATTAATTAGCAATCTCATTGTGCGAGGCCCCTTGGGGAAGAGTGACCATAATATGGTGGAATTCTGCATTAGGATGGAGAATGAAACAGTTAATTCAAAGACCATGGTCCAGAACTTAAAGAAGGGTAACTTTGAAGGTATGAGGCGTGAATTGGCTAGGATAGATTGGTGAATGATACTTAAGGGGTTGACTGTGGATGGGCAATGGCAGACATTTAGAGACCGCATGGATGAACTACAACAATTGTACATTCCTGTCTGGCGTAAAAATAAAAAAGGGAAGGTGGCTCAACCGTGGCTATCTAGGGAAATCAGGGATAGTATTAAAGCCAAGGAAGTGGCATACAAATTGGCCAGAAATAGCAGCGAACCCGGGGACTGGGAGAAATTTAGAATTCAGCATAGGAGGACATAGAAACATAGAAAATATGTGCAGGAGCAGGCCATTCAGCCCTTCTAGCCTGCACCGCCATTCAATGAGTTCATGGCTGAACGTGAAACTTCAGTACCCCCTTCCTGCTTTCTCGCCATACCCCTTGATCCCCCGAGTAGTAAAGACTTCATCAAACTCCCTTTTGAATATATTTAGTGAATTGGCCTCAACTACTTTCTGTGGTAGAGAATTCCACAGGTTCACCACTCTCTGGGAGAAGAAGTTTCTCCTCATCTCGGTCCTAAATGGCTTACCCCTTATCCTCAGACTGTGACCCCTGGTTCTGGACTTCCCCAACATTGGGAACATTCTTCCTGCATCTAACCTGTCTAAACCCGTCAGAATTTTAAACGTTTCTATGAGGTCCCCTCTCATTCTTCTGAACTCCAGTGAATACAAGCCCAGTTGATCCAGTCTTTCTTGATAGGTCAGTCCCACCATCCCGGCAATCAGTCTGGTGAATCTTCGCTGCACTCCCTCAATAGCAAGAATGTCCTTCCTCAAGTTAGGAGACCAAAACTGTACACAATACTCCAGGTGTGGCCTCACCAAGGCCCTGTACAACTGTAGCAACACCTCCCTGCCCCTGTACTCAAATCACCTCGCTATGAAGGCCAACATGCCATTTGCTTTCTTAACCGCCTGCTGTACCTCCATGCCAACCTTCAATGACTGATGTACCATGACACCCAGGTCTCGTTGCACCTTCCCTTTTCCTAATCTGTCACCATTCAGATAATAGTCTGTCTCTCTGTTTTTACCACCGAAGTGGATAACCTCACATTTATCCACATTATACTTCATCTGCCATGCATTTGCCCACTCACCTAACCTATCCAAGTCACTCTGCAGCCTCATAGCATCCTCCTCACAGCTCACACTGCCACCCAACTTAGTGTCATCCGCAAATTTGGAGATACTACATTTAATCCCCTCGTCTAAATCATTAATGTACAGTGTAAACAGCTGGGGCCCCAGCACAGAACCTTGCGGTACCCCACTAGTCACTGCCTGCCATTCTGAAAAGTACCCATTTACTCCTACTCTTTGCTTCCTGTCTGACTACCAGTTCTCAATCCACGTCAGCACACTACCCCCAATCCCATGTGCTTTAACTTTGCACATTAATCTCTTGTGTGGGACCTTGTCGAAAGCCTTCTGAAAGTCCAAATATACCACATCAACTGGTTCTCCTTTGTCCACTTTACTGGAAACATCCTCAAAAAATTCCAGAAGATTTGTCAAGCATGATTTCCCTTTCACAAATCCATGCTGACTTGGACCTATCATGTCACCATTTTCCAAATGCGCTGCTATGACATCCTTAATAATTGATTCCATCATTTTACCACTACTGAGGTCAGGCTGACCGGTCTATAATTCCCTGTTTTCTCTCTCCCTCCTTTGTTAAAAAGTGGGGTTACATTGGCTACCCTCCACTCGATAGGAACTGATCCAGAGTCAATGGAATGTTGGAAAATGACTGTCAATGCATCCGCTATTTCCAAGGCCACCTCCTTAAGTACTCTGGGATGCAGTCCATCAGGCCCTGGGGATTTATCGGCCTTCAATCCCATCAATTTCCCCAACACAATTTCCCGACTAATAAAGATTTCCCTTAGTTCCTCCTCCTTACTAGACCCTCTGACCCCTTTTATATCCGGAAGGTTGTTTGTGTCCTCCTTAGTGAATACCGAACGAAAGTACTTGTTCAATTGGTCTGCCATTTCTTTGTTCCCCGTTATGACTTCCCCTGATTCTGACTGCAATCTTTTGTCTTTACTAACCTTCTTCCCTTTACATACCTATAGAAACTTTTGCAATCCGCCTTAATGTTCCCTGCAAGCTTCTTCTCGTACTCCATTTTCCCTGCCCTAATCAAATCCTTTGTCCTCCTCTGCTGAGTTCTAAATTTCTCCCAGTCCCAGGGTTCGCTGCTATTTCTGGCCAATTTGTATGCCACTTCCTTGGCTTTAATACTATCCCTGATTTCCCTAGATAGCCACGGTTGAGCCACCTTCCCTTTTTTATTTTTACGCCAGACAGGAATGTACAATTGTTGTAATTCATCCATGCGGTCTCTAAATGTCTGCCATTGCCCATCCACAGTCAACCCCTTAAGTATCATTCGCCAATCTATCCTAGCCAATTCACGCCTCATACCTTCAAAGTTACCCTTCTTTAAGTTCTGGACCATGGTCTCTGAATTAACAGTTTCATTCTCCATCCTAATGCAGAATTCCACCATATTATGGTCACTCTTCCCCAAGGGGCCTCGCACAATGAGATTGCTAATTAATCCTCTCTCATTACACAACACCCAGTCTAAGATGGCCTCCCCCCTAGTTGGTTCCTCGACATATTGGTCTAGAAAACCATCCCTTATGCACTCCAGGAAATCCTCCTCCACCGTATTGCTTCCAGTTAGGCTAGCCCAATCTATGTGCTTGATTTGGGCAGGGAAAATGGAGTACGAGAAGAAGCTTGCAGGGAACATTAAGGCGGATTGCAAAAGTTTCTATAGGTATGTAAAGGGAAAAAGGTTAGTAAAGACAAAAGATTGCAGTCAGAATCAGGGGAAGTCATAACGGGGAACAAAGAAATGGCAGACCAATTGAACAAGTACTTTCGTTCGGTATTCACTAAGGAGGACACAAACAACCTTCCGGATATAAAAGGGGTCAGAGGGTCTGGTAAGGAGGAGGAACTAAGGGAAATCTTTATTAGTCGGGAAATTGTGTTGGGGAAATTGATGGGATTGAAGGCCGATAAATCCCCAGGGCCTGATGGACTGCATCCCAGAGTACTTAAGGAGGTGGCCTTGGAAATAGCGGATGCATTGACAGTCATTTTCCAACATTCCATTGACTCTGGATCAGTTCCTATCGAGTGGAGGGTAGCCAATGTAACCCCACTTTTTAAAAAAGGAGGGAGAGAGAAAACAGGGAATTATAGACCAGTCAGCCTGACCTCAGTAGTGGTAAAATGATGGAATCAATTATTAAGGATGTCATAGCAGCGCATTTGGAAAATGGTGACATGATAGGTCCAAGTCAGCATGGATTTGTGAAAGGGAAATCATGCTTGACAAATCTTCTGGAATTTTTTGAGGATGTTTCCAGTAAAGTGGACAAAGGAGAACCAGTTGATGTGGTATATTTGGACTTTCAGAAGGCTTTCGACAAGGTCCCACACAAGAGATTAATGTGCAAAGTTAAAGCACATGGGATTGGGGGTAGTGTGCTGACGTGGATTGAGAACTGGTTGTCAGACAGGAAGCAAAGAGTAGGAGTAAATGGGTACTTTTCAGAATGGCAGGCAGTGACTAGTGGGGTACCGCAAGGTTCTGTGCTGGGGCCCCAGCTGTTTACATTGTACATTAATGATTTAGACGAGGGGATTAAATGTAGTATCTCCAAATTTGCGGATGACACTAAGTTGGGTGGCAGTGTGAGCTGCGAGGAGGATGCTATGAGGCTGCAGAGTGACTTGGATAGGTTAGGTGAGTGGGCAAATGCATGGCAGATGAAGTATAATGTGGATAAATGTGAGGTTATCCACTTTGGTGATAAAAACAGAGAGACAGACTATTATCTGAATGGTGACAGATTAGGAAAAGGGGAGGTGCAACGAGACCTGGGTGTCATGGTACATCAGTCATTGAATGTTGGCATGCAGGTACAGCAGGCGGTTAAGAAAGCAAATGGCATGTTGGCCTTCATAGCGAGGGGATTTGAGTACAGGGGCAGGGAGGTGTTGCTACAGTTGTACAGGGCCTTGGTGAGGCCACACCTGGAGTATTGTGTACAGTTTTGGTCTCCTAACTTGAGGAAGGACATTCTTGCTATTGAGGGAGTGCAGCGAAGATTCACCAGACTGATTCCCGGGATGGTGGGACTGGCCTATCAAGAAAGACTGGATCAACTGGGCTTGTGTCCACTGGAGTTCAGAAGAATGAGAGGGGACCTCATAGAAACGTTTAAAATTCTGACGGGTTTAGACAGGTTAGATGCAGGAAGAATGTTCCCAATGCTGGGGAAGTCCAGAACCAGGGGTCACAGTCTAAGGATAAGGGGTAAGCCATTTAGGACCGAGATGAGGAGAAACTTCTTCTCCCAGAGAGTGGTGAACCTGTGGAATTCTCTACCACAGAAAGTTGTTGAGGCCAATTCACTAAGTATATTCAAAAGGGAGTTAGATGAAGTCCTTACTACTCGGGGGATCAAGGGGTATGGCGAGAAAGCAGGAAGGGGGTACTGAAGTTGCATGTTCAGCCATGAACTCATTGAATGGCGGTGCAGGCTAGAAGGGCTGAATGGCCTACTCCTGCACCTATTTTCTATGTTTCTATGAATGGAGGTGTTCCTAATTGATGTCAGAGATCTGTTAAGAAAATTACAAAATGGCTGGTAAGAGTTTTGTTAACACTTACAAGAGTAAATTAGACAGAGGTGCCTGTGAGGATGAAGTACAGATATTATTGACGGAATGTTTAACTAAAGGAGACCAAGTCCCCTTTGAAGAAGTGATAAACTTTATTCAAGAATGTGTGAGTCTAACAAAAGTTAAAAGTGATAAAGCTACTAGGCTACTCGCCTATGCAGTGTTTTACTGTGCTCAAAGAGATGATGAGGATTGTAAAAAACAAAGTACAGAGATAGAAGAGCTACAAGAAAAACACAGTCAGCTGGAAGAGGACTTAAAAAAACAGCAAGTTCAGGAAGTGGGAGATCTGAAAAGACAAATGAGCGATTTAGAGAGCCAGACCTCTCAAGCTGCAATAATAGAGCGTATGCACGATCCAGGCGGAAAGCACTATGCAAGAACTAGAAGAAACCATCTTGTGAGACAGAGAGGGAGAATCTTACGTGCGATTTACAAGATGCCAGAGGTGCCTTGAGGGAAGCTTTCCAGCGCTCTTATAGAGAGACGGATCACACTCAATGTAGGTTGAAGATATACGAATGAGAGGGAAAGCTGGGAAAACAGGAGGCTGTGGTGGCTGCCGTCACTGCCAGATCATATGATTCAGCAATAGGAGCAGTGGATGGAGGAGATATGATAGACTGGGACACACTGGAAGAAAAGACATATCAGCACGGCCGGCATGATGGTTGGGGAGACCCCGGGGTGTCCCTCAGCCATGCCAATAGTACAGGCCAGGCCCCTGTGAGTGTCAGAGTTCGTACCCAGGCCTATAACGACAAGGGGGAGAAAACCTCCTCCGAGAAGCGATCCGTTCCCCTCAATGCTTCCGAATTACAAGCTTATGTTAATGAGTTAGGCCGCATAACACTATCCGAGTGCCCCATCGGTGTGAAGATACAATGGGACACTTGGAAGCGAGGACACAGCGAATTAGAGAACGACAATTTGAAACGCATCCTCCTCGCCAACACCAACCCAAAGATACAACAAAATCTTCCGTTTCTGGTTTATAATATCGGCACTACCTCGAAACAGGTCATGGAGTCCATCCAGGAACTGTTAGGCATTAAAAGCATGGATATGGCTAAGAAATGTTTATCAAACCACACAGGGACCAGTAGAATTACCTACTGTGTATAGGGAAAGGCACTACGCCGTTTATGCTGGAACCCAAGGGGTTCCTCCTGACTCCGACGAAGATGGGATGGACCAGGAAACGTTCAAGAAACAATTCTTGAATGGTTTACAGAACTCATTGAGCTCTAGAACACACTATCTCAGCCGAGGCTGAGTGAGCTGACTTACTTTGGACCACCAATCAGGAATGGACTTTTGCAAGGGAAGAGTGTAGTCCAAAAAAAGCTGTTAGTGTGGTAGAAGGGCCAGCAGTTAGACCCTCTGCACCCCCTTTTCCTCTTCGATTCGAGGGAAATTGTCACAACTGGACACTATTCTCAAAATTGTAGGAAACCTCGACAATATCTGCTAATCCTCTGGAGACCAAGGTAGATCAACTGACCAGAGAAATTAGTAAATTAACAGCCATACTAAATACCACTTGGTCACATGGGCTAATCTAGTGGTGGCCGTCTCGGGTCTGTCTGGGCAACAGCCACAGGGATTCCAGGCGACGGCGTCATCATCATCATCATCATAGGCAGTCCCTCAGAATCGAGGAAGACTTGCTTCCACTCTTAGCATGAGTTCTTAGGTGGTTGTACAGTCCAATACAAGGACCACAGTCTCTGTCACAGGTCGGACAGATAGTCGTTGAGGGAAAGGGTGGGCAGGGAGCATGGTTTGCCGCACGCTCCTTCCGCTGCCTGCGCTTGATCTGTGCATGCTGTCAGCAACGATACTTGAGGAGCTCAGCGCCCTCCCTGATACACTTCCTCCACTTAGGGCGGTCTATGGCCAAGGACTCCTAGGTGTCAGTGGGGATGTCGCACTTTATCAGGGAGGCTTTGAGGGTGTCCTTGTAACGTTTCCTCTGCCCGCCTTTGGCTCATTTGCCGCGGACGAGTTCTCAGTAGAGCGCTTGCTTTGGGAGTCTCGTGTCTGGCATGCGAACTATGTGGCCTGCCCAGTGGAGCTGATCAAGTGTGGTCAGTGCTTCAATGTTGGGGATGTTGGCCTGGACGAGGACGCTAAGGTTTATGCGTCTGTCCTCCCAGGGGATTTGCAGGATCTTGCGGAGACAATGCTGGTGGTATTTCTCCAGCGACTTGAGGTGTCTACTCTACATGGTCCACGTCTCTGAGCCATACTGGAGGGCCGGTATTACTACGGCCTTGTAGACCATGAGCTTGGTGACAGTTTTGAGGGACTGATCTTCAAACACTGTTTTCCTCAGACGGCCAAAGGCTGCACTGTCGCACTGGAGGCGGTGTTGGATCTCATCATCAATGCCTGCTCTTGTTGATAGGAGGCTCCCGAGATAGGGGAAGTGATCCACGTTGTTCTGGGCCACGCTGTGGATCTTGATGTTTGGGGGGCAGTACTGGTAAGGACAGGCTGGTGGAGGACCTTTGTCTTACTAATGTTTAGCGTAAGGCCTATGCTTTCATATGCCTCGGTAAATACGTCGACTATATCCTGAAGTTCAGCCTCTGTGTGTGCACAAACTCAGGCGTCGTCCGCGTACTGTAGCTCGACGACAGAGGTTGGAGTGGTCTTGGACCTGGCCTGGAGGCGACGGCACAATGAAGGGGACAGGCCGCTCGTGGTCGGAAGTGGAGTTCCGACGTGATGTTAACGGGCGACCAGAAATATTGGTTGTTCTAACGGGGAGCCAACAGCACCTTCAGGGGAGTGGGGGGAGGGGGCAAGAATCAGCACTTTCAGGGGAGGGGAGAGAGAGTCAGTACCTTCAGGAGAGGGGGGAGAGAGTCAGCACCTTCAGGGGAGGGGGGAGAGAGTCAGTACCTTCAGGAGAGGGGGGAGAGAGTCAGCACCTTCAGGGGAGGGGGGAGAGAGTCATCACCTTCAGGGGAGGAGGGGAGAGTCAGCACCTTCAGGGGAGGGGGGGAGAGTCAGCACCTTCAGGGAGGGGGGGGGAGTCAGCACCTTCAGGGAGGGGGGGGGAGTCAGCACCTTCAGGGGAGGGGGGAGAGTCATCACCTTCAGGGGAGGGGGGGAGAGAGTCATCACCTTCAGGGAGGGGGAGAGAGTCAGCACCTTCAGGGGAGGGGGGAGAGTCAGCACCTTCAGAGGAGGGGGGAGAGTCAGCACCTTCAGGGAGGGGGGGGGGGAGTCAGCACCTTCAGGGGAGGGGGGAGAGTCAGCACCTTCAGGGGAGGGGGGAGAGTCATCACCTTCAGGGAGGGGGGGAGAGAGTCATCACCTTCAGGGAGGGGGGAGAAAGTCATCACCTTCAGGGGAGGGGGGAGAGTCAGCACCTTCAGGGGAGGGGGGGGAGAGTCAGCACCTTCAGGGGAGGGGGGAGAGTCATCACCTTCAGGGGAGGGGGGAGAGTCATCACCTTCAGGGAGGGGAGAGAGTCATCACCTTCAGGGGAGGGGGGAGAGTCAGCACCTTCAGGGGAGGGGGGGGAGTCAGCACCTTCAGGGGAGGGGGAAGAGTCATCACCTTCAGGGGAGGGTGAAGAGAGTCATCACCTTCAGGGGAGGGGGGAGAGTCATCACCTTCAGGGAGGGGGGAGAGTCATCACCTTCAGGGAGGGGGGAGAGTCATCACCTTCAGGGAGGGGGGAGAGTCATCACCTTCAGGGGAGGGGGGAGAGAGTCATCACTTTCAGGGGAGGGGGGAGAGAGTCATCACCTTCAGGGGAGGGGGGAGAGTCAGCACCTTCAGGGGAGGGGGGAGAGTCAGCACCTTCAGGAGAGGGGGGAGAGAGTCATCACCTTCAGGGGAGGAGGGGAGAGTCATCACCTTCAGGGAGGGGGGGGGAGAGTCATCACCTTCAAGGGAGGGGGGAGAGAGTCATCACCTTCAGGGGAGGGGGGAGAGAGTCATCACCTTCAGGGGAGGGGGGAGAGAGTCATCACCTTCAGGGGAGGGGGGAGAGTCATCACCTTCAGGGGAGGGGGGAGAGAGTCATCACCTTCAGGGGAGGGGGGAGAGAGTCATCACCTTCAGGGGAGGGGGGAGAGTCAGCACCTTCAGGGGAGGGGGGAGAGTCAGCACCTTCAGAGAGGGGGGGGAGTCAGCACCTTCAGGGGAGGGGGGAGAGTCAGCACCTTCAGGGGAGGGGGGAGAGTCAGCACCTTCAGGGGAGGGGGGAGAGAGTCATCACCTTCAGGGAGGGGGGGAGAGAGTCAGTACCTTCAGGGGAGGGGGGAGAGAGTCAGTACCTTCAGGGGAGGGGGGAGAGTCATCACCTTCAGGGAGGGGGGAGAGAGTCAGCACCTTCAGGGGAGGGGGGAAGAGAGTCATCACCTTCAGGGAGGGGGGAGAGTCATCACCTTCAGGGAGGGGGGAGAGAGTCATCACCTTCAGGGGAGGGGGGAGAGTCAGCACCTTCAGGGAGGGGGGGGGAGTCATCACCTTCAGGGGAGGGGGGAGAGTCATCACCTTCAGGGAGGGGGGAGAGTCATCACATTCAGGGGAGGGGGGAGAGTCATCACCTTCAGGGAGGGGGGAGAGTCATCACCTTCAGGGGAGGGGGGAGAGTCAGCACCTTCAGGGAGGGGGGAGAGAGTCATCACCTTCAGGGAGGGGGGAGAGAGTCATCACCTTCAGGGGAGGGGGGAGAGTCAGCACCTTCAAGGGAGGGGGGAGAGTCAGCACCTTCAGGGGAGGGGGGAGAGAGTCAGCACCTTCAAGGGAGGGGGGAGAGTCAGCACCTTCAGGGGAGGGGGGAGAGAGTTAGCACCTTCAGGGGAGGGGGGAGAGAGTTAGCACCTTCAGGGGAGGAGGGGGGAGAGTCAGCACCTTCAGAGGAGGGGGGAGAGAGTCAGCACCTTTAGGGGAGGGGGGGGAGTTAGCCTGAGTCAGTGGCTGGGGAGTGGATGGAATCAGTAATGAGGGATGGAGTATGTCGGGTGTGAAAATGGATTCTCTCTCTCCCAGTGATTGGAGGTAGTTGTGACTATTCCAGGACTGGATGTCGCACACACAGTCTGACAACACAGGCATCCTCGTCACCAAATGTGCCGGTTTAATCGCACTACACAAACTGGGCTGTAGTGGAAAATAACCATATCTGGTTCTTGTCTTTGTTAGGGGAGACAGAATCGGTGTGAGGCGGATGAGGGACGGTGTCGCTGCTGGAGAGAGGGCTGATGCACAAACAAGATGTTCAGTCAGTATGGTTAGAGTTCAAAGTCACAAAGGAACTGCTGTCACAATGGGGATTGTACTGCAGTCTCCCGAACTGTGAGAGGGAAATGGAAATCTGTAGAGTGAACAGGGAAATGAATAGGAATAACAAAATGATTATTCTTGGAAATTTTAATTCCCCTCCTCATTGATTGGGAGAGGCTGGGAATAAACGGGGAATGGAATTGTAAAACGTGCTCTGGACTCCTTCCTTAAAGAGGATGTTAGTCGGCCCACAAAGGGAGAGGTGTTGCTGGGTCTACTTTAGAGCAACAGAATAGATCAGGTAGAGGAGTTAAATGTGGGAGAGCACCACAGGGGTAGTGCCCATAATATTAGGTTTAAGGTCCAATTAGAAAGGGAAAAGGTTGTGCAAAAACGTGCACAGCTTGGGATAGACAAATTTTTGAAAGTTGAGGATTGAGTTAACTGGGGGGAGATGGACAGGAAATGGCACAGGTCTGGATAACAATACCTTAGGTTCTTTAAAGGTTGCAAAGTTGCAGAATAAATATATACTTTTTTTTAATTAAAAAAAAGACGACTGCAAGTTTCCAGATTCTGTGGCTAAACGACGAGGTTAGGAAGAAGTTAAACTGCAACAGAGTGTCGATGGGGATGATACGAATACCTGAGGATGATTTTAAAAACCACGGTGGTTAAAAACGTACAGAAAGCAAGGAAGGAATATCTCAAAAAGTGTTGTACAGTAAGAAGGGAATTGATGAGTCCGAGTTGGGAGCTCGGGGAGTGGGTTCGCGGCAGGGTGAGTGAAAATCAACCACTGAAATCTCCAGCCACTGGTCGGCAATGTAAGGTGGAGCCCAGCAAAGGGCGGCATTTGCTGGGGCTTGAGGCCCGAGTCCAGATCACGTTAGTCGCGACTCCTTCATTCCGTATATACTCAGCGCCAAGCCTGCGGCCAACATCTCGCCGTAGGCAACTAGGCCCATATAGCAGTGCCTGGTCTCCAGTCGTCTTGGACCCCCCCTTGCCATTGGATCAAGACCTTGCTCAGCTAAGCCCGTGAGGTAGCCGGTGTGCAATGGCCATCCCACGTTAAAAGAACTCACCCACAGGCATCTTCCACTCCTTTAACATGAAGTTCGAAACCTGGAACGTCAGGATCCTCATGGACACAATGACTATCTGTCCCACCTGTGACAGGGACTGTGGTTCTCGTATTGGACCGTACAGCCACCTAAGGACTCATGTTAAGAGTGGAAGCAAGTCTCCCTCGATTCCGAGGGACTGCCGATGATGATTCTGATGCTTATTGATACCCCACACCCTGAACGCCATGCTGCGCCGGGCAAGGGCTGCTTAACGTTACAAGGCTTCTATGAGAGTTCAGTTTCTGTTCTAAAGGGAGAAATTATAACTTTGCGCACAAACGGAATTGATTTGAATGTTGATGACCCCGTCATGATGACAACTCCTGACAAAAGGGGCATATTGGGAAACGATGTTTCGGAAGGGTACGGGACAATTATTGATTACAATCAGAGGTGTATTTGGATCGGGGCAGGTGGTAGTGAATTGGATGAAATATCAGCTGCTCCGTATTTGCGATTAAGAGGGCTTGTCTGTACGAGACGCCAGATCACCCAGATGAGCGAGTCAAAGTATTAATTCAAACGCACTCACCCGCATTCGCCACTAGCAACTGTGGTGAAATGGAGGGTGAGGAGACGATTAACGGCCCTCCACACTCCTTTGTTAAACAGTACCCAATTCCCAAATAAAGTCATCCCTTTATTCAAGATGTCATCGTATCCCTTTTTAAAACAGGGCATTCTGAGAACTGGCACTTACACGACCAAATCACCAGCTTGGCCAGTTCAGAAGCCGGACGATAGCTGGAGACTCACTGTTGATTACCGAAACCTTAACAGGATTACGCCTAAGAATGCACCTATCCTTAAGGATGCTCCAACTTTATCAAAACTCCCGAAGGACTCTAAATACTACTCAACCCTAGATATTGCAAACGGCTTTTGGAGTATTCCTGTTAGAACAGAGGATCAATATAAATTTGCTTTCACCTTTGAGGACCAGAGTTACACCTGGATGTGCCTATCCCAAGGCTTCCACAATGCCTCGACTATCTTCCATTCCAGAATGGTACAGATCCTAAAAGCTTTTTCGAAGTTCCAGTGCCTGCTTCAGTATGTCGACGATTTGTTACTGGCTACCAGTACGATTGAGGAACATCTTGAACTGTTAGATGAACTGTTAACACTGTTAAGCAATGCAGGCTTGAAAATTCGCAGGAACAGGTCAGCTATTTGGGAGTGATGATCTCTCCGCGGGGTCTAAGTTCTGACGATCCATAAGATAGAGATCATCCAACGATTCCCGCTTCCTGCATCCAGGACAGCGCTCCAATCGTTTTTGGGACTTGTAGGATACCAGCGTAGTTTTATTCCCGGATTTGCGGAACTTGTAAAGCACCTCTATGAACTGTAAAAAGGAAAGGAAGATCAAATCTCCTCCCTAAGTGGCCAGATCACACCGCTGCAGATGAGAAATTGAAACAAACTGTTATGCAGGCTACTTGTTTGATGTCGCCCGACCCGACACAACCCTTCCATCTCAAGGTCGCATCCACTGACCATAGTCTGACTGTGGTCCTGTGTCAAGAACGACTAGGCAGGTTACATCCGATTGCATAGGCTTCAGGGGTTTTGCAGAGGGTAGAAACGCCTGTGAGCGCCACCTATTGGTGACATTCTGGGCCACTCAACACTTTACCTACATCACGGGCTTAGAGGATTATCTTGCATTCCCTTCACACCTTGCTGAACCTCCCCATCAAAACAGGCGATTCTTTGATCTCATCCCAACGCATCAGTAAATGGACTTTGCAACTATTACATCGGGACATTGATATAACCCCCAAACTGACTTCTCTTTTACCACTGATGCATGTGCACAAGGGACACCCTCACAAGTGTCCGCTGCTCTTAATACACTTTGAGTCCCATCCTGTATTGTAGCTCACCAATAGACGGAGCTTCTGAGATATACATGGATGGTTCCTCCTATCACATACGGTTGTGCTGTGGTCCTACCCGAAAAGATTCTCAAGTTTAAAAGTAACACTTAAGGCAATATGCAGAGATTTTGACCCTCCTCATCGCCATTCAAGAAACCCGGCAAACATTTGGTCTGACAGTGCCTATGTCATCAATGCCATGCTGTCCCTTCCCCCTACCAAAAGAATTCTGACTTCTCGTCAGATGGTAAACCCTTAACTCATGGGCCATGGCTACGTCTCCTATGGCAGGCCCTGAAGACACCACAAAAGCCTTGTCACATTGGCAAGGTTAATGCCCAGAAGAAAGACCAGTCCACTCACACCCTAGGGAATAACGCGGCAGATGTAGCTGCTGAAGAAGCAGCCCTGACAGGCGATCCCCTCCCTTTACAACTTGAGGAGATAATCCCAGTTGTCATGGTTAGCTCAGCTCTCGATCTGGCTTCCCTTCAGACAAAGGATAGCCCCTATCAGATGGTCATCTATTGGCATGAACAAGGTAAACCCTTACCGGCACCCACTGCATGGGCCTCCAAAACCCATCTTACCACACATGGTACACAACCATTATTTATGTGTCAACATGCCCCAGATAAGTGCCCGATTGTCAATATTCCCCCATACCTGGCAGAAGAACCCTTGTTCCTATTTCACTTCCACCCGATAGGAGGTTATTACTCAGCAGAAGTCACTTTCGCAAAGATTGCCTCCACAGCCTGGTGGCCTAATATGAAGGAAACTGTAAATTTATATGTTTCACGATGCATTCCTTGTTTACAGCAGGTACCCCTCCCCTTGTTCCAACCGTGCCCTCCTTCGAAGTCAACCAGGCCCTGATGGGTCCCGGATGCATGTACAAATTAATTTTATTGGTCCCCTCCCACGATCGCAGGGTAATTATAAATACACCCTCATTGTCATTGACCAGTTCACTAAATGGATTGAGGCCTTCCCGTCCAGATTCAACACTGCGCTTATTGTGGCCAAGTTGTTATTGAGTGAGGTGTTCTGTAGATGGGGACTACCACTTCAAGTTGATAACGATTAGAGCACCCATTTCACTGGGGAAGTTTTTTCCAAATTACATGAAATCATGGGAATTAAACATAAGCTACATATAGTCCATCATCCCCAATTGTCCGGGATAGTAGAAAGAGAGGATAGTAGAAAGAGGGAATCGTACACTGAAATCCATGTTAGGAAAAATGTGTACAGTACACCCCACTCAATGTTACTGATGCGTTTAATGGCAATTCAGTCCGGCACCACATAGGACCACGGAGATATCACCTTACCAGGCAATGACTGGGAGGGTGATGAGAACTCCAGGCAATCTGAATTTGACTGGCACTACCCATCTTACGCAACAACCATGGGACCATTCCTGGTTGGAGCACACAGTAGAACATATTAACAAAATTAACCGATACGTGGCAAAGAATTTAGGGAAATCCAAAGCCCAAATCAAGAAATACTTCGACAAGAATGTTCGATCTTTTGAGTACCAGATAGGCGATAGAGTCATGGTGCTAAATTATGGGAAAAAGGAAACTGCGTTTGACCCCAAATGGAAGGGACCCTATTCAATAGTAGATAAAGTGAATCTAGCCGTGTATCTGGTTCAGTACCCTAAAGGGAGAGTGGGGAAGGGGGAAGTAACTAAGTGGTACCATATCAATCAGTTAGAGACTCTTTACTCCTCCACATGGCCAAAATGGTGAGACTCAGACATATAGTGGGACTTCTGATGTTTGTTGCTGTTACCGACCAGTTCTCAAACTTCATCATCATCCAGAAAGGAGTTAAGATACCAACCGACAATACGCCATCGTTAGAGTGGGGAGCGACTTCAGGAGATGGATGCAATATGACTGTGTACTGTGATTATTGTGAGCACGATAATATGACTGATGGGACTTTGCATATATGGGCCAGAGAAGGCGAAAGGATTAAAATAGAATGTCTATGTACTAAAGGCAACATTCAAGTATCCCCAGAGTTTCACTTAGGAAAAAGAAAGTTTGTAGGCCCAGGATTGAAGTTCAATAAAATAGTGTAACTATTTGATTACACTATATAGTTTGGGCATTCCATATTTGGGACAGCGCTTGGATACACTGAATTGGCCCAAAATAGGTAAAAGAGAGAGGGGAATGGTAGGATGCTATAGTACAGAGCCAGGTGGACCCAGGCAAGGACAAATACAACAGTTCGAAATCAAAGGAAGAATGGAGAATATAGGTTACAAAGGAGAAGCGACAAGTATAAAAATAAGAGATGCCCATTATTGACAAAAGGACCATCAAACGGATTGGTTGTCACTCGTAGCTATAAGCAATTGTATGTTCGGTATGAAATTATTCCGGTAATTTTTAATTTTTCAGGTATTCCCTTCCCCAGAAATTTATGTCCTAAAGGATATCGCAGATACAATGACCACTTGGTGAGGAAAATGGTAAAGGATTTTTGGGATAAAATCCATGAACAAGACATCATGGGATGTAGGACAGACTTACGCAATGATCAACATTTCAGGTCATATCAGCATCCATTTGAGAATGAAAAGAGGCTTCATGGAATGGTTAGGTATAGGAGCCACCGCGGGAACTGCTGCCTTGAATAGAGCAGATATAGGGGCCGAACTTGGTGGGCTTACCGCCCACTAGCGCCCCCTGCCGCCGAGTATACTGGGCGGTCTCCCCTCCGAGCAAGTTTGATGGAGGCCTCCCGCCAGCAGGGAGGGGAGACCACTGGGAACCGCCCGCTGACGTCCGCTGGTGTCTAACGCGCGTAAGTGACCTCCCACCCGCCAAGATGCCAGTTTGGTTCAGGCAGGAGTCCGCTGCAGCAGGGGGAAGGACTGCCGCACGAAGGCATGTCTAACCCCAACAGTAAGTATGAAGGCCTGCAAAAATAAAGGTTAGTAAACTTCTTTTCTTAATTTGATGGGGTCTCCTGAAGGTTTTCCAGTGTTTTTTTTTTATTTTTTTGGAAATTTTAATTTTTATCTGTTCCCCCTTCCTGGGTCCGATTCAATCCTCGGGGTACTTTGCTGAGGAATGCATTTGCCGCCGAGATTCAAAGCTCCCGCCCGCTGCTGCACAGATTCAGGGCGTAATGTCCTATTTTTGCCGCCGGACGGTCTTTCCAGGACTTTTTCATGAAAGTTCTGCCCAAAGTACCATCAGGATCTCAGTGGTTCTTTGGGCGGCACTTGGACAGAACTTAGCTTCTACCAAGTTCGGGGCCATAGAGACTATGTGGGAACATAACGAGGTAATGAGGAGACAGAAAGGCCTTCTCTCTAGCATGAGTAAAGGAGATCCAGACACCATACAAGAGTTAGAGAATATGCTGATAACCATAAGAGATAAAACAGAAATATACAGAAAAATTCAAGACCATTTTAACAATGCAACAAAAGGGATCAATAAAACAAACAAGACATCTCAAGTGCTATGGTATGCTCAATTTACGGGAGTTATATAATGGATCAGGATTAGGTGAAATAGAACGCAATCAGGTCCCCTCATTCGTCAACAATTCCATGATTAAGAAGTACTCCATTATAAGTACCATAATGTAACAGAGGCAATGAAGCAGGGATTAGTATATTTGGTGAGAGGAAATGGGGATTATGACAGTCGGCCAGTCATTCCTTGTTTACAAATCCCCCAATGGCCGTGCCTCTCCCTATCTCTGTAATCTATTTCAGCCTCACAACCCCAAGAGATGTCTGCGCTCCTCAAATTCTGCCCTCTTGAGCATCACTGATTATAGAAACATAAAAAATAGGTGCAGCCAATCGGCCCTTCGAGCCTGCACCACCATTCAATAAGATCATGGCTGATCATTCACCTCAGCACCCATTTCCTGCTTTCTCTCCATACCTCTTGATCCCCTTAGCCATAAGGGCCATCTCTAACTCCCTCTCGAATATATCCAATGAACTGGCATCAACAACTCTCTGCGGCAGGGAATTCCACAGGTTAACAACTCTCTGAGTGAAAAAGTTCCTCCTCATCTCAGTCCTAAATGACCTACCACTTATCCTAAGACTGTATCCCCTGGTTCTGGACTTCCCCAACATCGGGAACATTCTACCCACATCTAACCTGTCCCGTCCCATCAGAATCTTATATGTTTCTATGAGATCCCCTCTCATCCTTCTAAACTCCAGTGTATAAAGGCCCAGTTGATCCAGTCTCTCCTCATATGTCAGTCCAGCCATCCCGGGAATCAGTCTGGTGAACCTTCGCTGCACTCCCTCAATAGCAAGAACATCCTTCCTCAGATTAGGAGACCAAAACAGAACACAATATTCCAGGTGAGGCCTCACCAAGGGCCTGCACAACTGCAGTAAGACCTCCCTGCTCCTATACTCAAATCCCCCAGCTATGAAGGCCAACATACCATTTGCCTTCTTCACCACCTGCTTTACCTGTATACCAACTTTCAATGACTGATGAACCGTGACACCCAGGTCTCGTTGCACCTCCCCTTTTCCTAATCTGCCGCCATTCAGATAATATTCTGTCTTCGCGTTTTTGCCCCCAAAGTGGATAACCTCACATTTATCCACATCATATTGCATCTGCCATGCATTTGCCCACTTACCTAACCTGTCCAAGTCACCGTGCAGCCTCCTAGCGTCCCCTTCACAGTTCACACCGCCACCTAGTTTAGTGTCACCTGCAAACTTGGAGATATTACACTCAATTTCGTCATCTAAATCATTAATATATATTGTAAAGAGCTGGGGTCCTAGCACTAAGCCCTGTGGCACTCCACTAGTCACTGCCTGCCATTCCGAAAAGGACCCGTTTATCCCGACTCTCTGCTTAGTGTCTGCCAACCAGTTCTCTATCCATGTCAGTATATTACCCCCAGTACCATGTGCTTTGATTTTGCACACCAATCTCTTGTGTGGGACCTTGTCAAAAGCCTTTTGAAAGTCCAAATACACCACATCCACTGGTTCTCCCTTGAACACTCTATTAGTTACATCCTCAAAAAATTCCAGAAGATTTGTCAAGCATGATTTCCCCTTCATAAATCCATGCTGACTTGGACCGATCCTGTCACTGCTTTCCAAATGCGCTGCTATTTCATCCTTAATAATTAATTCCACCATTTTCCCCACAACTGATGTCAGGCTTAACCGGTCTATAATTCCCAGCTTATTCTCTCCCTCCCTTTTTAAAAAGTGGTGTTACATTAGCTACCCTCCAGTCTATAGGAACTGATCCAGAGTCAATAGACTGTTGGAAAATGATCAGCAATGCATCCACTATTTCTAGGGCCACTTCCTTACGTACTCTGGGATGCAGACTATCAGGCTTATATTATATTATAACTATCAGATTATAATCGCACAACCCATCGGTGGCCATGCCTTCAGCTGCTTGGGCCCTAAGCTCTGGAACTCACTCCCTAAACCTCTCCACCTACCTCTACCTCTCTTTCCTCCTTCAAGACGCTCCTTAAAACCTACCTCTTTAACCAAGCTTTTGGTCGTCTGCCGTAATTTCTTATGTGATTCGGTGTCAAATTTATCTGTTTTGTTTTACTATGTTAAAGGTGCTATATAAACACAAGTTATTGTTGTAGTACTGTAGCTGCCATAGATACACAAGATGAGATCTTGGGAGGTATTTAAGGTGGAATCGTTCGGGACGGTAGAAAGAAGGGTCCATAAGTCATACATAAGAACATAAGAAATAGGAGCAGGAGTCGAGCCTGCTCCGCCATTTAATAAGATCATGGCTGATCTGTATCCTTTGCATCACCCACCCTCTTACCCTGATTAAGCAAGATGAGACCTGGGACAGTCCATATATGGAGTGCTGCACCGAAGGGAGTGAGGTTTATCTGTGCAGGTGCGATGTCAGGGACCAAGTTGGCCCACCTGTGGGTTCGCACTAGACTCAGACTCACCCCTCTGTAGTATGAATGTGCAGAGGTGAGGATTAGACAGATAAATTATGTTTATCTACAAATGGGAACCTATTGCGTCACCATTCGGGCAAAATCATAATAGCATGGGCAGGATGAATGTCCAATAGATTATCCTACCTTTTCCTTTAAACCCACACAAACGGTCCAAATAGGCAGCAAAACCCTCCTACCTGTAATAATTCACAACATTCATCATCATCATAGGCAGTCCCTCGAAATCGAGGAAGACTTGCTCCCACGCTAAAAGTGAGTTCTCAGGTGACTGTACAGTCCAATACGGGAATTACAGTCTCTGTCACAGGTGGGACAGACAGTCATTGAAGGAAAGGGTGGGTGGGGAGTCTGGTTTGCCGCACGCTCCTTCCACTGCCTGCGCTTGGTTTCTGCATGCTCTCGGCAATGAGATTCGAGGTGCTCAGCACCCTCCCGGATGCTCTTCCTCCACTTAGGGTGGTCTTTGGCCAGGGATTCCCAGGTGTCGGTGGGGATGTTGCACTTTATCAAGGAGGATTTGAGGGTGTTCTGATTACGAACACCGATGGTGGTGCATCGATCGGCCCAGGGAATTTGCAGGATCTTGCGGAGAAATTGTTGGTGGTATTTCTCCAGCGATTTGAGGTGTCTACTGTATATGGTCTGCGTCTCTGAGCCATACAGGAGAGCGGGTATCACTACAGTCCTGTAGACCATAAGTTTGGTGCCAGATTTGAGGGCCTGAACCGTGAACACTCTTTTCCTCAGGCAACCGCAGGCTGCGCTGGTGCACTGGAGGTGGTGTTGGACCTCGTCGTCGATGTATCCCCTTGCTGATAGTAGGCTCCCGAGGTATGGAAAGTGGTCCACATTGTCCAAGGCGCCGTGGAGTTTGATGACCGGGAGGCAGTGCTGTGTGCCGGGAACTGGTTGGTGGAGAACCTTTGTCTTATGGATGTTTAGTGTAAGGCCCATGCTTTCGTACGCCTCGGTGAAGATGTTGACGATGGCTTGGAGTTCAGCCTCTGAATGTGCGCAGACACAAGCGTCGTCCGCGTACTGTAGAGTAATGACAGAGGTTGGGACGGTCTTGGATCTAGCCTGGAGGCGATGAAGGTTGAACAGGTTCCCACTGGTTCTATAGTTTAGTTCCACTCCAGTGGGGAGTTTGTTGAACGTGAGATGGAGCATTGCAGTGAGGAAGATCAAGAAGAGAGTTGGTGCAATGACACAGCCCTGCTTGTCCGGGTGTTGATTAGGTCTGTGGTGGATCCATTGGTCAGGATCACGGCTTGCATGTCATCGGTGGAGCAGGCGGAGGATGGGATAGAGTATAAAAGCAGAGAAGTCTTCGTACAACTGTACAGGGTATTGATGAAGCCACACCTAGAGTACTGTGTACAGTTTTGGTCTCTGTATTTAAGGAAATATATATTTGCATTGGAGGCTGTTCAGAGAAGGTTCACTATGTTGATTCTGGAGATGAGGCAGTTGACTTATGAAGACAGGTTGAGCCTATACTCATTATAGTTCAGAAGAATGAGAGGTGATCTTATCAAAATATATAAGATAATGAGGGGGCTCGACAAGGTGGATGCAGAGAGGATATTTCCACTCATAGGGGAAACTAAAACGAGGAGACATAGTCTCAGAATAAGGGGCCGTCCATTTAAAACTGAGATGAGGAGGAATTTCTGCTCTCAGAGAGTTGTAAATCTGTGGAATTCTCTGCCCCAGAGAGCTGTGGAGGCTGGGTCATTGAATATATTTAAGGTGGAGATAGACAGATTTTTGAGTGATAAAGAATAAAGGGTTATGGGGAAAGGGCAGGGAAGTGGAGCTGAGCCCATGATCGGGTCAGCCATGATCTTATTGAATGGCGGAGCAGACTCGAGGGGCCAGGTGGCCTACTCCTGCTCCTATTTCTTATGTTCTTATGTCATCATCATAGGCAGTCCCTCTTATGTAACAGCGAATACAGTAGACAAAATTGCAAGAAGTGCAAGTAAATCGATGTTTCATCTGGAAGGAGTCACAATGCAGTTTAAAGCTATAAAATTATATACGTGAACAAGATGTGTGGCTTCCCGTATATGGACATTTTGAAAAATACCTTGCAGCTCAGAAAGGTATAAAACAGATTCAATTGTAGCTTTCAAAAAAGAGTGTGATAAATACGTGAAGGAGAAAAAATTGCAGTGCTATGGGGAAAGAGCAGGAAATGGGATTAACTGGATTACCCTTCGAAATGGACTGCATCCCAGAGTACTTAAGGAGGTGGCCTTGGAAATAGCAGATGCATTGACAGTCATTTTCCAACATTCCATTGACTCTGGATCAGTTCCTATGGAGTGGAGGGTAGCCAATGTAACCCCACTTTTTAAAAAAGGAGGGAGAGAGAAAACAGGGAATTATAGACCGGTCAGCCTGACCTCAGTAGTGGGTAAAATGATGGAATCAATTATTAAGGATGTCATAGCAGCGCATTTGGAAAGAGGTGACATGATAGGTCCAAGTCAGCATGGATTTGTGAAAGGGAAATCATGCTTGACAAATCTTCTGGAATTTTTTGAGGATGTTTCCAGTGGAGTGGACAAGGGAGAACCAGTTGATGTGGTGTATTTGGATTTTCAGAAGGCTTTCGACAAGGTCCCACACAAGAGATTAATGTGCAAAGTTAAAGCACATGGGATTGGGGGTAGTGTGCTGACATGGATTGAGAACTGGTTGTCAGACAGGAAGCAAAGAGTAGGAGTAAATGGGAACTTTTCAGAATGGCAGGCAGTGACTAGTGGGGTACCGCAAGGTTCTGTGCTGGGCCCCCAGCTGTTTACACTGTACATTAATGATTTAGATGAGGGGATTAAATGTAGTATCTCCAAATTTGCGGATGACACTAAGTTAGGTGGCAGTGTGAGCTGCGAGGAGGATGCTATGAGGCTGCAGAGTGACTTGGACAGGTTAGGTGAGTGGGCAAATGCATGGCAGATGAAGTATAATGTGGATAAATGTGAGGTTATCCACTTTGGTGGTAAAAACAGAGAGACAGACTATTATCTGAGTGGTGACAGATTAGGAAAAGGGGAGGTGCAACGAGACCTGGGTGTCATGGTACATCAGTCATTGAAGGTTGGCATGCAGGTACAGCAGGCGGTTAAGAAAGCAAATGGCATGTTGGCCTTCATAGCGAGGGGATTTGAGTACAGGGGCAGGGAGGTGTTACTACAGTTGTACAGGGCCTTGGTGAGGCCACACCTGGAGTATTGTGTACAGTTTTGGTCTCCTAACTTGAGGAAGGACATTCTTGCTATTGAGGGAGTGCAGCGAAGGTTCACCAGACTGATTCCCGGGATGGCGGGACTGACATATCAAGAAAGACTGGATCAACTGGGCTTGTATTCACTGGAGTTCAGAAGAATGAGAGGGGATCTCATAGAAATGTTTAAAATTCTGACGGGTTTAGACAGGTTAGATGCAGGAAGAATGTTCCCAATGTTGGGGAAGTCCAGAACCAGGGGTCACAGTCTAAGGATAAGGAGTAAGCCATTTAGGACCGAGATGAGGAGAAACTTCTTCACCCAGAGAGTGGTGAACCTGTGGAATTCTCTACCACAGAAAGTTGTTGAGGCCAATTCACTAAATATATTCAAAAAGGAGTTAGATGTAGTCCTTACTACTAGGGAGATCAAGGGGTACGGCGAGAAAGCAGGAATGGGGTACTGAAGTTGCATGTTCAGCCATGAACTCATTGAATGGCAGTGCAGGCTCGAAGGGCTAAATGGCCTACTCCTGCACCTATTTTCTATGTTTCTATGAAAGAGCCTGCGCTGACGTGATGGGTCGAATAGCCTCCTTCTGTGCTGTACTATTCTTTCATTCTAAAAGTGACGGACTGTGAAGAGCATTTCGGTTCATAGGTATGGATTTTCGGTCTGTTGCTGCCTCAATTCACGCCACGGAGGAGCGGTAATGGAAGTGGAAATTATTTCCGGCCGGGCGGCCAGCTTCTAACACCCCACCGGGACATTCGGTGCCAGTTTTGTGGGGGCACGGAGCAGTCCTGCCCAGGAGAGTCGAGCCAGTGTGCACGCCCTCGGATCCATTACAGACCCAATCCACGTCCAGACCGGGGTCATCGCTCCAACCCTCTTCTCAATCTTCCTCGCTGCCATGTTCCACCTCGCAGTCAACAAGCTCCCCGCTGGAGTGGAGCTAAACTACAGAACCAGTGGGAAGCTGCTTAACCTACGCCACCTCCAGGCCAGGTCCAAGATCACCCCAACCTCTGTCGTCGAGCTACAGTACACGGACAACTGCGTCTGCGCACATTCAGAGGCTGAACTCCAGGATATAGTCGATGTATTCACCGAGGCATATGAAAGCATGGGCCTTACGCTTAACATCCGTAAGACAAAGGTCCTCCACCAGCCTGTCCTTGCCGCACAGCACTGCCCCCCAGTCATCAAGATTCACGGCGCAGCTCTCGACAATGTGGACCACTTCCCATACCTCGGGAGCCTCTTGTCAACAAAAGCAGAGATTGATGAGGAGATTCAACACCGCCTCCAGTGTGCCAGTGCAGCCTTCGGCCGCCTGAGGAAAAGAGTGTTCGAAGACCAGGCCCTCACATCTACCACCAAGCTCATGGTCTACAGGGCTGTAGTAATACTCGCCCTCCTGTATGGATCAGAGGCATGGACGATGTACAGAAGACACCTCAAGTCGCTGGAAATGTATCACCAACGATGTCTCCACAAGATCCTGCAAATCCCCTGGGAGGACAGGCGCACCAACATTAGCATTAGTGTCCTCGTCCAGGCTAACATCCCCAGCATTGAAGCACTGACCACACTCGATCAGCTTCGCTGGGCAGGCCACATAGTTCGCATGCCAGACACGAGACTCCCATAGCAAATCCTTTATGCAGAGCTCCTTCATGGCAAACGAGCTAAAGGTGGGCAGCGGAAACGTTACAAGGACACCCTCAAAACCTCCCTGGTAAAGTGCGACTTCACCACTGACACCTGGGAGTCCCTGGCCGAGGTGGAGAAAGTGCATCCGGGAGGGCGTTGAGCTCTTCGAATTTCAACGCCGAGTGCGTGAAGAGGTCAGGCGCAGGCAGCGGAAGGAGCATGTGGCAAACCAGTGCCACCCAACCCTTCCCTCTGCGAATGTCTGTCCCGCCTGTGACAGTCTGTGGCTCTCGTATTGAACTGTTCAGCCACAAAAGAACTCACTTCAGGAGTGGAAGCAAGTCTGCCTATGATGATGATGATAATGATGACATTATTCTGAAATTTGTTTGCAGTGGGAGCCGTAACGCGACCGCCGGGGAAAGTGGGCGGTCCAAGCTGTTCCGGCTGAGATTGTTTTTATTTTTGCGATTTATGTTTATGTGGGGTGAGCAAGGTATTGGGAATGTTTTTTGTGAGATTTATTTGTGCAGGGAAGCCTCTCTTGGGGTGCTCCAAGGCCGGCTCATTAGCTCGGGATTTGAATGTTGACCCAGGCACTGAGAATTCCCCTCCATTCTTCAAGTAGTGCCACGGGACTAAGCAAGCAGAATCCCAGTTTATGTCTCATTGAAAAGAAAGCACGTCCAACAATGTTGAATTCCCTCGGTACTGTACTGAAGTATAAGCCAAGTTTATTTACTCAAGGCCTGGAGTGAGGCTTACACTCACAATCTTCTGGCCTGTTGAGTTCAATTAATAACGCACATTATGGGGTAATAATGAGAAATACTTTGCCAAACCTACTTCAGACATGGTACCAAAAATTACTACATTCCTGAGTTTTTAGCACTTTCATTCTGAACTGACTGCAGCAACAAAACGGCTGAGTTACCTGAGACATTATAATTATATATTGCAATTGATCTCAGTAACCCTCGGTTAGGCAGCATAAAAATCAACGGTGACTCTAGCTCCAAATTGCTATCCAGTGATTCCTGTCATCCAAGCATCCACACTTTTAACAACCAATAACAAGATATTTGCCTTCTATAGCTGCACAGATAGCCAAACACTGTCCAGGCTCATGAGAACAGTCAACCACTTGACATGCTGGAGATCTGTCGGCACCTCTAGCTTAGGAGGGAGAGTAAGTAACATGGATACAGATAGTGACAACTGTGGCTCAGTGGGTAGCACTCCGCCTCTGAGTCAGAAGGTTGTGGGTTCAAGTCCCACTCCAGAGACTCGAGCACAAATATCTAGGCTGACAGTGCAGTGCTGAGGGAGTGCTGCACTGTCGGAGGTGCCGTCTTTCAGTTGAGACATTAAACCGAGGCCCCGTCTGATCCCTCAGGTGGACATAAAAGATCCCGTGGCACTATTTCGAAGAAGAGCAGGGGAGTTATCCCCAGTGTCCTGGTGAATATTTATCCCTCAATCAACAAAAATAGATTATCTGCTCATTGCTGTTTGTGGGAGCTTGCTGTGTTCAAATTGGTTGACATGTTCCCTACATTACAACAGTGACTACATTTTTTAAAAATACTTCATTGGCTGTAAAGTGCTTTGGGACATCCTGAGGTTGTGAAAGGCGCTATATAAATGCAAGTCTTTTTTAGCTGGAAGATTAAGTGAGTGGGCCAAACTATGAGAGATATTGGCCCTGAAATTGCGATCAGAGGCTTCTTGCGAACGAACGGCTCCGACCGGAGAATTTTTACGGATTACCTGGTGGTCCCGGAGGTGTCTGGGATTCCGGTGGGGAGGCCTTCTCTTCCCGCGCTGCGAAGCGTGCTCCCGTCCTCCAGGTTCGGACACAGAAGTGCAGTCCTAAATGCACGTGTGACTGCACAACCAATCAGGTACAGTATTCCACAGCTTTCTCATTAATTGCAATGAGAACTTCCTATCTACAAGTTCTCATTGCTATTAATGAGAAAAGAAAATAAACACACTAAACACAATAAAAAATAAAAAACACACCTCACATAATTTAATTTAATTGAAATTAAAGTTAATAAATGTCTTAAGTGTTTTTAATTATGGTTTAAAATAAACTTACCATAGTGGGCAGGGTTTATAAACAATAAAATTATTTTTTTTAAATTTTTTTTTATTAAGTTTTTGTATGTTTTAAAACTCTTACGCCTGTAAAAGTAGGCTATTCGCCTGCTTTTATCAGGCACGAGAGTTTTTAGGACATCCGCTGGGCAGTATATGGGTAAATACCGCAATCTTGCCCATGCGAATGTCCTGGCTGTGGGGATATGGAGGATCTGTTAAGCTGGAGCTTGACAGATCAGAAAAGCCGGTTTTCAGCGCATGCGTATTGTGCGCTGAAAGTCGGCTTTTCCGACGCCTTCCCGGATCTGTAAAAACTCAGTACAGACCCGGGGAGGCGGGATTTCCAGGCCATAGTTAAATTCAGCAAGTGTCAGGTCATATCCACTTTAGACCTAAGAAAGATAAATCAGAGCATTTTCTAAATGGTGAGAAACTACAAACTGTAGAGGAGCAAAGAAATTTGGGAGTCCAAATACACAAATCATTTAAAGCTAGCAGACAGTTACAAAAAGCAATTAAAAAGACTAATGGAATGTTGGCCTCTATCTCAAGAGGCTGGAATACCAAGGGGAGGGAGTTACGCTTCAGTTGTATAGAGCCTTGGTCAGACCCCATCTTGAGTACTGCATTCAGTTTTGGACTCTACATCTTGGCCCCAGGGGGTGTAACACATGTTCACCAGAATGCTACCGGGACTGAGAGGGTTAAATTATGAGGGCAGGTTGCACAAACTTGGCTTGTATTCCATTGACTATAGAAGATTGAGGGATGATCTGATCCAGCTGTTTAAAATGTTAAAAGGATTTGATAGGGTAGATACAAAGAAATTATTCACTCTGATGGGGTAATCATGAATAAGGGGACATATGGGCTTATTTTGGCCAAAGGGTGAAAACAGGTGCTAAATGGGTGCTGTGCTAAGAAGACACGCCTGTTGGAAAGTCTGGAGTCAGCAAGCAATTTTGGTCCTAATTGCTGATTACCATAATTTGAACTAGATCTGGAGGTGCTAAACCAGACACCCGCAGGTTTAGCGCTCAAGTGCTGATTAGACGCAATTTTCGTGGAGCTGTATATGTGGGCTCCTCGCACCCACTTCCACTGAAGGTGTGGCGTGCCCTGGCTGGCACACAGTGGCACATTGCAGGGTGGCTCAGGGACCAAGGGAGAGGGTGCACAGGTTCTCAGACGCGGCACTGGAGGTCCTGGTGGAGGAGGTCCAGAGGAGGAGGGATGTACTGTTACAGCAGAAGGAGAGGATGCCACCTCCCCCTCCTGTCCCTCTCTCCGGCAACAATTGGTGCTGCTCTGCCTGGCCTCATGTCCTCTTCCCATTCCTCATCAAGACCAAGGGGGACCTCTATCAAGATACCCATGGTCAAGCACTCCCTTTGTACCGGTGACTCCTATAAGGTGGAGTAGCATAGCACTTACTCCTTTTAGATGGTCTTCAGAGAATTTAGGGAATAAATGTTGCTAGAATGTGGTGAAGTTTTGACAAAGTGTCCCACAAAGTCACCTTATTTTGTTTCAGAGGTCCTCTTCTCAGTTCCAGCAGCACATATCCCTTTAAATAACGCTTGAAATCCATGATCGTCATTAGGAGAGGGTGCTTGGACAAGTGCGGCCACCAAAATGCCGTGCAGCCTCCTTAATGAGCGCGAGCAGGCATTTGAAATGGCAATCAGCCCCTTAGTGAGCTTCCAGGCGGCCGTCCCTAGCACTTACTTCAACTTCTTTACCAAGGTAGCATCTTTTACTCAACAGTCTAAATGGTGTTTCAGCTCAAGAACCCTATCTTGGCAACCTAGGACAATATTTAACACCTGAATGTGTTGCCAGAAATTGCCCCCATGATCTTAAAATTAGAGCTAGGCTATTTAGGAGTGAAATTAGGAGGCATTTTTTAACACAAAGAGTAGTAGAGATCTGGAATTCTCTCCCCCAAAAGGCTAATGGATGCTAGGACAACTAAACTTTCAAGATTGTGATCAATAGGTTTTTGTTAGCTAAAGTTATCAAGGGATATGGAGCTAAGGCTAAGGTTTACTGTACTATTCTATGAGTGCTGTACTATTCTGATTCTATTCTACAGATCAGCCATGACCTATTTGAATGGCAGAGCAGACTTGAGGGGCTGAATACTCCTGTTCCCATGTCTGTTAGGATTTGTCCACATACCCTCAAAGTAAGGCTAAGAGTCACATTCCCAAACCTACTGAGCAATTAGGGTTACTCCTGCTGCCACACATTTGGCCAGTTAAGAAGAAACATATTAGAAACGTCAAATCCCAATACAGGGTATACAGGCAGAGGATGAGTTTCCTCAACAAGACTGAGTAGCAGTGCATCAGGAGGATCAGGCTATCACACCAGGTCGTCACAGACATTTGCAGCTTGCTGGAACAAGACCTGCTGCCTAGAGGTCCCGGTAGACACTTCTTACCAGTGGCTGTCAAAGTCACCACCGCCTTCAACTTCTTCGCCTCAGGCTCCTTCCAGGAATATGCAGCAGATATTGGCGGCATCTCGCAGTCGGCCGCCAGCAGATGCATCACCCAGATGGCCGATGCCATGTTTCACAAGTCAGCTAATTATACGAATTTGCCACTGATGAGGCCAGTATTACTGAGCGGGTGCTTGGCGTTGTGGCTCTGGCTGACTTCCCACAGGTGTAGGGTATCATCGACTGCACAAATGTGGCCATGAAGGCACCCCATCACCCAGGCATGTTTGTGAACCGCAAGGGCTTTCACTCCCTCAATGTGCAGCTCGACTGCAACCATAAAAAGATCATCATGCATGTGTGTGCCAGATTCCCTGGCAGCTGTCTTGACTCTTTCATACCAGTCCACCCTCCCTCAGCTCTTCTTCCTCCAAACAGATTTACCAACTGGCTGCTTGGAGACAAGGGGCTGAAGACTCCCCACCCAGTCTTTCCTTCAACGACTCTCTGGCCCACCTGTGGCAGAGACTGTAATTCCCGTATTGGACTGTACAGTCACCTGAGAACTCACTTTTAGAGTGGAAGCAAGTCTTCCTCAATTTTGAGGGACTGCCTATGATGGTGATGGTGATGATGGAACTAAGTCAACCTCTGTGACAGACCTGGACAGGTCCACAGTATTGCAGGGCACTGATGATCGTTTTTGTTTCCTAACTTGTGCTCTTACCATCTCAATTCGGCCCAGCATCCCCTCTGTCTCTCAAATCTCTTCTGCCTTCCACCCTATCACAGACCTTCCCATTTGTTCTCTCCACCCCACACTCCTCCCCCTTTCAGGGCCCCAGCACTTCCTTAAGAATCTGTAACATTTCGAACTATTGCCAGTTCTGACGAAGGGTCACGTTAACTCTGTTTCTCTCTCCACAGATGCTGCCTGACCCGCTGAGATTTCCAGCATTTTCTGTTTATATTTCAGATTCCAGCATCCGCAGTATTTTGCTTTTGTACTGATGATAATTTCCCAGCTAGTCTAGTTCATTAACACAGTCGAACTTGAAGAGGTGCCCCGTTACTGGGAACTGGGATTCTTCGCACTTGGCTATAGATAACCTTGAAAACCAATGTTCTAACAGTAGGGCGACTCAAGCTGGACAAGTATGGGAAGCTTATCCAGCTCTGTACTGTTAAGCTGTGTGGTTTTAGTTGGTTAGAAATCCAGCAATATCCAACATATTCTAAGAGTTGATATAATTCTCTGGATCAATGCATGTTAATCCCCTGTAGGGAGAGGTGTCCACTTTGTAGCGAGAAAACACAAGTCTACACGGACACATTTCTCAGGAGCTTGGTTTGGAGACTCGGAAACATAGTAGATTTCTGTCAGATATCTGACCGACCAAAAAAAATGATCCCCAAGCTCCTACAACTCCAAGAACAGTCTTGAAGGTTGCAACAGTCCCAGAAACATTTTAAAATTTAGTATGCTTCTCCAAAATTGGAACAGCAGGATTTGTTATGACAAAAAGTTAGAAGTATGTATCATACTTACCCATCTAGTAAGGAGGTAAGTAAAGGATGCACTTCCTCAAACATGGACTCCTGGGAATCACCAGGACCATAGACCCTATTGTGTAGAAGGAATTTATATAAATGATGAATCTTATATTAATTGGGGATGTACAATTAGCAGAAGTTTGCAAGAAACTACAGACTCAGTTATTGATTCAAATCTCTGAGGATTGCAGCAGTAGGTTTTTCACTACACTGCTAACTGTTATAATGTTCTACTGTTAGCATCTGAAACACACTGACTCCACAATTCTGATGCCTGCCATCTGCCACTGTAAATCCCAGGGTCAACTTATTAGCATAATGCTGGATGGGACATAGTTGTGAAACTCACTGGTATTAGGCCTGAAATGTTTCAGGAGGCCCAGAAACATATAAGGGGAAGAAAGGGGTTAAAAGAAGGCAGAGTGTGTTGTCATTTAAAGACACGCTACTCTTAAAGGTAACTGTCAGTAACCAGGCAGTAGAAATGCAACACCAAGAAGGAGGAAAAGAGCAGCTAGTTTTATTGAGAGTAATTTGGAGCATTTCTTATGTGAGAGAGGACTGAGGAGGGATTCACTTTTTGATGTTAGAGGCAAAGAATCTGTACTGCAAGAGCTATGTGGAAGGAAGTGGCATTGGCAGTAAGTGGAACTCTCTGACCAGAGGGAAACCCCTGCAATGTTGAAAAAGGTTCAATAATCTGACCAGGCCAGCAAAGATGAATGCTGTGACAGCTTTGTGTCAGCAATAATTAAGATTACAGACCACAGAGGTGTTCCAGCACTACCCTGTGAGGTGTCGTAATGATCAAGGAATTAACTGCAATTACTCTATCACCTCAATCCCTCCAAATCTCCTTTCCTCACATGTATCCATGAATACATGCCTTGTGAAACTTGAGAAACTATTAAATGTTGGTGTTCAGAGAGATTTAGATGTCCTCGTACAGATTCAGCAGACAGGTACAGCAAGCAATTAGGAAGGAAAATGACATGTTGGCCTTTATTGCAAAGGGGGTAGGAAATCTTGCTACAATTGTACAGGGCTCTGGTGAAACCACACTGTGCATAGTTTTGGTCTTATCCGAGGAAGGATATAGTTGCCTTAGAGGCGGTGCAACAAAGGTTCACTAGAATGATTCCTGGGATGAGAGGGTTGTCCTATGAGGAGAGATTGAGTAGATGGGGACTATACTCTGGAGTTTAGAAGAATGAGAGATGATGTCATTGAAACATACAAGATTCTGAAGGGGATTGACAGGGTAAATGCTGAGAGGTTGTTTCCCCTGGCTGGAGTGTCTAGAACCAAGGGGCACAGACTTAGGATAAGGGGTCGGCCTTGTAAGACTGAGATGAGGAGGAATTTCTTCACTCAGAGTTTTGTGAATCTTTGGAATTCTCTACCCAAAAGGGCTGTGGGTGTTAAATCGCTGAATATATTCAAGGCTGGAATAGATAGATTTCTGGACTTTAGGGGAAATCAAGGGCTTTGGAGATTGGGCGGGAAAGTTGAGATCGAAGATCGTATTGAATGGCAGAGCAGGCTTGAGGGGCCATATGGCCTACTCCTGCTCCTAATTCTTATGTTCTTATCAGAAAAATGTGACAAAACTATCAAGGCAAATAGTTGCCATAGCAGGAAGTTTTGTTAACTTTATCCTTTGCAGTTCCCTTTTCAGAACCTATTTCTGCTTGAATCATCAGCTTCTTGCAAAAAGGCATTCATTACAGGCGAGTGTTGTAGGGTGGATGACATGACTTTGATGGCTGCCAATTTAGAGGGCAGGAGCATCAAATGGAAAACTGACCATAGTGGATATGGGGCAGATCCCAGGCCCATCAAAAAATCTGCTCCCTGAGCAAATGATGCACCCTTCTTCTGCCCACTCACCTCACTAAAATTTTGGCCCCATTCTTGATCAAAGAATTCTGTGCCTGTGGAACAGACATATTTTCAATAAAGTGCGTGGAATCTATCTGAGAACTATGTCACCACAACCTATAAAGGATATAGGTCTCAAATTTTCTTGGGGGTTCGACCAGACTCTGCTGTAATTCCAATGGAACTCATCGGAAAATAACAGGGAACCAGCCACACTGGAACCCTGCTGTTTCTGGGATTTTCCTAGTTGGCCTTGTAAGGGATGGAACCTCTGCTCAGCTCTTACATGGCCAATGACGTCAAGTGACAGCCCTGGCGATGAGGATTCAACTCCGGGAGTTCCAGTTTACTCAGCTCAGCTAGGATTCAGCGTAGAGAGTGGGAGGCTAGTATGCCAAGAGAGATTAAATACACTGGCCTCCATATGGGTGGTAATGCCCCCCCCCCACCACCCCCCCCACCCCCCCCCGGGAGTGGTCGAGGGTAGGAAAGCAGCCTGGACTTACAAAATATATATTTTTTTTTAAATCAAAATGGATCAGTTCCCTTACACAGCGAAATGGGTGGAAGGTACAAGTGAGTTGGGGTGATGGGCATAGAGTACGAGAAGAAGCTTGCCGGGAACATAAAAACTGACTGCAAAAGCTTCTATAGATATGTGAAGAGAAAAAGATTAGTGAAGACAGACATAGGTCCCTTGCAGTCAGATTCAAGTGAATTTATAATGAGGATCAAAGAAATGACAGACCAATTGAACAAATACTTGGGTTCTGTCTTCACGAAGGAAGACACAAATAACTTTCCGAAAGTACCAGGGGACCGAGGGTCTAGTGAGAAGGAGGAACTGAAGGGTATCCTTATTATTCAGGAAATTGTGTTCGGGTAATTGATGGGATTGAAGGCCGATATATCCCCGGGGCCTGATAGTCTGCATCCCAGAGTACTCAAGGAAGTGGTCCTAGAAATAGTGGATGCATTAGTGATCATTTTCCAACAGTCTATCAACTCGGGATCAGTTCCTATGGACTGGAGGATAGCTAATGTAACACCACTTTTTAAAAAGAGAGGGAGAGAGAAAGCGGGTAATTATAAACCGGTTAGCCTGACATCAGTGGTGGGGAAAATGTTGGAATCAATTATTAACGATGAAATAGCAGTGCATTTGGAAAGCAGTGACAGGATCGGTCCAAGTCAGCATGGATTTATGAAGGGGAAATCATGCTTGACAAATCTTCTGGAATTTTTTGAGGATGTAACTAGTGGAGTGGACGAGGGAGAACCAGTGGATGTGGTATATTTGGACTTTCAAAAGGCTTTTGACAAGGTCCCACACAAGAGATTGGTGTGCAAAATCAAAGCACATGGTATTGGGGGTAATATACTGACGTGGATGGAGAACTGGTTGGCAGACAGGAAGCAGAGAGTTGGCATAAACGGATCCTTTTCAGAATAGCAGGCAGTGACTAGTGGAGTGCCGCAGGGCTCAGTGCTGGGACCCCAGCTCTTTATAATATACATCAATGATTTGGATGAAGGAATTGAGTGTAATATCTCCAAGTTTGCAGATGCCACTAAACTGGGTGGCGGTGTGAGCTGAGAGGGGGACGCTAAGAGGCTGCAGGGTGGCTTAGACAGATTATGTGAGTGGGCAAATGCATGGCAGATGCAGTATAATGTGGATAAATGTGAGGTTATCCACTTTGGGGGCAAAAACACGAAGACAGAATATTACCTGAATGGTGACAGATTAGGAAAAGGGGAGGTGCAACGAGACCTGGGTGTCATGGTACATCAGTCATTGAAAGTTGGCATACAGGTGCAGCAGGCAGTAAAGAAGGCAAATGGCATGTTTGCCTTCGTAGCTAGGGGATTTGAGTAGAGGAGCAGGGAGGTCTTACTGCAGTTGTACAGGGCCTTGGTGAGGCCTCACCTGGAATATTGTGTTCAATTTTGGTCTCCTAATCTGAGGAAGGATGTTCTTGCTATTGAAGGAGTGCAGCGAAGGTTCATCAGACTGATTCCCAGGATGGCCGGACTGACATATGAGGAGAGACTGGATCAACTGGGCGTTTATACATTGGAGTTTAGAAGGATGAGAGGGGATCTCATAGAAACGTATAAGATTCTGATGGGACGGGACAGTTAGATGTGGGTAGATTGTTCCCGATGTTGGGGAAGTCCAGAAACAGGGGACACAGTCTTAGGATAGGGGTAGGCCATTTAGGACTGAGATGAGGAGAAACTTCTTCACTCAGAGAGTTGTTAACCTGTGGCATTCCCTGCCGCAGAGAGTTGTTGATGCCAGTTCATTGGATATATTCAAGAGTAAGTTAGATATGGCCCTTACGGCTAAAGGGATCAAGGGGTATGGAGAGAAAGCAAGAAAGGGGTACTGAGGGAATGATCAGCCATGATCTTATCTAATGGTGGTGCATGCTCGAAGAGCCGAATGGCCTACTCCTGCACCTATTTTCTATGTTTCTATCCCAATGGTAGGCAGGCACCAGATTTTGTGGCAACATGGGGCTGGTGGGCTCTGGAGATGTGCCTACAGTCCATAGTAATGCGGGTGTCGGTCAGCTCCATGCAATTTAGGTGCCCTCCTACTGACCTTACAAACTGTGACATGCTCAGCACTGGAGGGCACTCACCCACGGAATTTATGGCCTTATTATTTACAGGATATACGAGCTTAATTTTATTTTCTATTTACAAACTATTTTTATACACAATAAAGTGTAAAAATTGCCATACATGTCACAAACACTCTTAAACAGTGTGATCTGAAGTGTTTCCCTCATCAGATGATGGATTGTTCTTTTCTATGTGGTGACTGAATAATTTTGTGAATTATCGAACTGTTACAACTTACCGCTCAAACTCAAACATCTTGTTCACTAATGTATGACCAGAACGATTGCATTTTACATGAACAGTTTCCTAAACAAAAGATAAAACATACATTAAACCACAATTTAAAAATTGAAATTATTTACAATATTATGAGATTTGGACATAGAAAAATCATGACCTGGTATCATTAGCAGTTTGATAGGCTTGAGAAATTAAATTTAACAATGAGACTGATTTATCTTAAATAACATATTGTGGAAGTAGTGGGGAGTGCACTGATGGTAGTTCTTTTCCTTGCCCTTAATCCCCATAACTCCCACTAAAAATTAATCTAGAAACATCACTAGGGCTGTGTCCATGTATGGCACCTGCAGCTGAACAGTGCAAATGCAACTTCCTATTCTCAAAGTAAGCTTGGACACCAAACTACTGCTGGCATTACAACAATATGTGACTGCCTACCTACCTTTAACACCCTTAGAAGTACCTGAGTTACAGTATGTCATTCTTCCAGTAATTGGGGGTGTTAGCCTCGGCTCAGTGGCAGAAGTCCTGCATGAGTCAGAAGGTCATGGATTCACGCATCATTACAGAGACTCGAGCCCATTATCTAGGCTGACACTTCAACGCAGTACTGTGGGCGTACTACACTATCACAGATGTCAGGTTGAGAATATGAGTGAGAATCAGGCTGAATATAGAAAGTTCAGAGGGGAAGTGAAAAAGCAAATAAGAGGAGCAAAGAGAGAGTATGAGAATAGATTGGCAGCTAACATAAAAGGGAATTCAAAAGTCTTCTATCAGCATATAAGTAGTAAACGGGTAGTAAGAGGAGGGTTGGGCCCGATTAGGGATCAAAATGGAGACCGACGCTTGGAGGCAGAAGGCATGGCTGAGGTATTAAATGAGTACTTTTTGTCTGTCTTCACCAAGGAAGAGATGCTGCCAAAGTCATAGTGAAAGAGGAGGTAGTTGAGATAGTGGATGGGATAAAAATTGATAAAGAGGAGGTACTAGAAAGGCTGGCCGGAGTTAAAGTAGATAAGTCACCAGGACCGGATGGGATGCATCCTCGGATGTTGAGGGAAGTAAAGGTGGAAACTGCAGAGGCACTGGCCATAATCTTCCAATCCTCCTTAGATAAGGGGGTGGTGCCAGAGGACTGGGGGATTGCAAATGTTATACCCTTGTTCAGAAAAGAGCGCAAGGATAAACCCAACAACTGCAGGCCAGTCAGTTTAACCTCGGTAATAGGGAAGCTTTTAAAAATGATAATCCGGGACAAAATTAACAGTCACTTGGACAAGTGTGGATTAATTAAAGAAAGCCAGCACGGATTTGTAAAATGAAATCATGTTTAACTAACTTGATCGAGTTTCTTGATGAGGTAACAGAGATGGTTGATGAGGGAAATGCAGTTGATGCGGTGTACATGCACTTCCAAAAGGCATTTGATAAAGTGCCACATACTAGGCTTGCCAACAAAGTTGAAGCCCATGGAATAAAAGGAACAGTGGCTAAGTGACAGGAAAGAGAGTAGTGGTTAATGGTTGTTTATCGGACTGGAGGAAGGGATACAGTGGTGTTCCCCAGGGGTCGATACTTTTCTTGATATATATTGATGACTTAGACTTGGGTGTAAAGGGCACAATTTCAAAATTTGCAGATGATACAAAACTTGGAAGTATAGTGAACAGTGAGGAGGATAGTGATAGACTTCAAGAGGACATAGACGGGCTGGTAGAATGGGCAGACAGGTGGCAGATGAAATTTAACGCAGAAAAGTACAAAGTGATACATTTTAGTAGGAAGAACAAGGAGAGGCCATATAAACTAAAAGGTTCAATTCCAAAGGGGATGTATGAACAGAGAGACCTGGGGGTATATGTGCACAAATCGTTGAAGGTGGCAGGGCTGGTTGAGAAAGCAGTTAAAAAATCTTACGGGATGCTGGGCTTCCTAAATAGAGGCATAGAATACAAAAGCTAATAAGTTATGATGAACCTTTATAAAACACTGGTTTGCCCAGTTGAAATGGTCAGTCACTGACAAGTACCTTAGGCTTTGAGAAAGTTCGTCTCCATTCAAAGTGACGGCTAGCTATTGTTGGTGAAATGAATAATGAGATATATATTGCTTGCCTGCGATTCAATGATTGATCTGGGGTTAAATCCCTAATGAAAGGAGCTGGACTGTGTAAGGTTGTGTTGAAGACTCTGAAACTATTTTTATTTTTAAATGTAAAAATATCTGTAGCCCTTTCCGAATATTTTTAATTTGAAAGCAGAATTACAGAAAGCTCCAAAATGCTGGAAAATTAACCAAACAGTGCATGTGGGATGCGGGCATTATCCTCACGGCCCACTAACAAAATAAGTTTGCTACATGACACAGTGTCCTTCAGCAATTTCTAAATTCACCACTGCTACAAACTGTTGTGTACTTTAGCTTGCCCCACAATAAAAGCGATTGAAAGTTGAGTGTAGCTCTATGGCAGCCTGTGTCCCACTGCACTAAATCCAAGTGTTACTTTTCCTTTCAGTCTAATTCCTTGCAATGTATGTCCCAAAGCCTATATTCAGCTTTTTTATGGTGCTGCCAGCTTTTTAAAAAATCTGTTGGTCATATTTTGCTAGTTAACTAGGACTGTCATGGAGTGCAACCACTCTGGGTTGGTTGAGTCACTAAAGGGAACAAAGGAATCTGTTCAGCAGAGGGTGGTGGGTGAAAACAAAATAAAAAGCAGCAGGGATTGTTGCGACTGACATGGGCTACAGTCAACTAAGGCCACATCAATATTTGAAACTCAAGACACGTACTCCATTGAACGTCAGACTTCCAAGAGAGAAGTGAGCTTCTCTGGGAAAACCTGGGGAAGGGGGGAATTTTTCAGGGGGTCAGTGGGTGTGTTTGGTGACTTGTCAGGTGGGCCAAAGAAAATTCCGACACCAGGTCGGGAACTCGCTGCCACGCTACTTTCCCAGATGTCAGGTCTGTCAGACCTAACACGCAGCGGCGGGGGAGGCAATTTAGCTCATTATGACAGCCCATTAAACAGTATTTTGAGTTCACCGCACCATTTTACGAGGTTGCCCACAGGGTCCACACTGCTCGGGGATCATGTCAGGTAAGGAGGTTGGGATCAGCAAGGGATCAGCTCATTTTTTTACAGCAGCTGCAAATGTGCTTTAAAAGCTCCCATTTCACAGCTGTTCACTTTCCAAGCTTGGGAGACAGATTGAACTTTATGCAGGTTGCAAATGTTTGGAGTAAACTCTCTCTCCAGTGTGACCTCATTGGAACAACCTCTCTCACCACTGACAGATCGCTTCTGTCATCTCAAGATCACCCCTGCCATCTATTACATCAGAATTGGTGCCCTTGAAACTATCTCGCATTGGTCCTCAGAATCCCACCATGATCAGCCCCAACACCAGCAGCACCAGGCACACCAACAGCGCCAATCTTCTCTGCAATCAACTGATGCTGCACAGGAATCAGAGCAACAGCACACGACCACATTGCTGCCCGGAGGTCATTGCCTCATCATGGCCAGATTGACTTCACTTGACGCTATACACCCTGGCTGCCATATCATGCACCAGGTTGACACCACCCCACACCAACACCATAAAGCATCCTTACAATACCCAAACCATTCCTTTCACACTCATCACCTCGTTATGTCTCACCAGTCACTGCAACTCACTAAGCCACTTCCAAAGGTGCACACAAATCTGTCCAAGAACGCAAATGTTGAAAATAAAGATTTAAATGTTTCACAACGCATTAACAGAAACTTTACATGAACATTAGCTAAAACACACGAGCCCCTACCCTTGTGTGCTGTTAGTTGGTATGATTGGACAAAGATGAGGCTGAGTGTGAGGGGTGGCTAGTGAGATGGGGAAGTGATAATGTAGATAGAGAGGGATGGGTGAGGTGCAAGGTAAGTTGGTGTGTGTAAGGATGTGCAGGAGTAAGATAGGGAAGGCAGAGTGATGGGGATGTGATGAGTGGCACAGCAGGATGAGGATGAGTGTGGCTTTGCAGTAACATTTCGTGATCTACTGAGATCATTGAAAGGTTTGTACCACTGCAGCCTGGTCCTCCTGACCACATCTCTGCTTGTGTCCTCCTATGCTATGTGCAACCAGGCTGCGGTGGTCTCCCTTGGAGGTCTCTTCCGCCCATTGGAAGGGAAGAGGACCTCCCTGTGTGTTGTGACTGCCTCCATATGCATTTGGAGGGAGTCATGGGACAGCCTGGGTGCAACCGTGCACCTCTGTGCAGTGCTTGTCAGTGTTTGCAGCATCTCAATGCTGTAGAACACTAACAGCACAACTGTCAAAATTAATTTGCGCATGGTCCCTTTAAGGAAACCGGATGATGTAAAATCATTCTACACAGCGGGCTGGAGCCCAGCAGCGAGGTCGGGATCCGCCACCAATCCTGGCCGAACCAGACCCGCCGAGATAGGAGAAATCGCGGCCTATGAGAAAGAATAGTCATTTTATTTAAAATCCTTTAACTTTCTTACATTATGTTACTTTTACTGGTCAATTTTACATGGGAGAAATTTAAATCAATTTCACAAAATCTTTGGAACAATTCTATGGGCCCAAGTTTCGGATCCCCAGTAGAACGGCGCACCTCGGAGAGGCCCGCCTAATTTCTAGAACTGAAAAAGCGCCAAATACTTACCTCGCGATTTATCCGATATCTGTAGGCCCGTTTGCAGCTCAGCGCAGCAGGGGCTGCTGGGGGCGGAGCTACAGCCCTGCGCCAAAAAGAGTGCCGGCAGATGCACGCGTGCGCAGTGGAGGCTGCGTGTGTGCGCAGTAGCTCCTGGCCCTCCCAGCATGTCCTGTCTCCGGGCGACGACCCTATCCCGGGACGAGTGGCCTGCCTGCCCTTACCTCCTCGGCGGCGGGGCCCACCCGACCGGCATCTCCTCGGGGGCGGGCCCCGCCCAAGCAGCTCTTCAGTAGGCTGTTGGAGGGCTTCCCGGTGCTGCAGTAGGTGAGTAGAAACTTAACATTTTTATTTATTGATTGATTTTTTTATTATTTTTTTTTTATTTTTTATTTTTTAATGTATTTTTTGATTGATTGATTGATTTATTTATCATTTACTATTGATGATGGCTCTTTATTGGTAAAAGTGAAGTGTTTAATGCTTTGTAAAATCCCCTAACTTCCCTCTAACTTCCCTTACCCCCATCTTTCGCTACCTGCGCCTAATTTATAAAGTATAGGCAAGTTTTTTCTGAGCGTACAAAAATCGACACTTACTCCGTTCTAAGTTAGTTTGGAGTAACTTTTCGCTGCCTAAACTTGCATAACAGGCGTAAGTGGCTGGTAACGCCCCCTTTTGAAAAAAAAACTGTACTAAAACATAACTATTCTAACTAACTAGAACTGGAGCAAACTAAATGCCGAGAATTGCGATTTCTAAGATACTCCATACTAAACAAGTTGCTCAAAAAAAATAGGAGCAACTCGAGCCGAAACTGAAGTATGTCATTTCCTGTTACTTTCTTGTTCAGGATAATTTGGCATTGTTAGCTTAAAAAAAACAGTTGATTTGATTGCTTAGTTTTTCCGCTGCTTTCTCATTTTTCCTCGGTACTTATGAACTAAATCTGTTTTTGATATGTACTCTAATATATTGGACATGTTATTAGTGATTTAAGCTAAATCCTCATATCAGCCAATCACTATTTTTTGCTCCTCAGATTTCTGACATCCTGAGGTGCTACCCCTGAATTATAGCAGCTGTGGTGTCTTTGAAAGAAGTGACATGATAGGTACATGCTAGATTACATTGACAATAAATATTCCTGTCGAGTTATACATGACCAGTAGGTGATGCTGTTGTTCAATACAGATAGCAGAAAACCAGAACATACAGAATGCATTTATTTTTAGCATATTGTCATGTATGTACATGCTGTTTGTAGCCACCAGATGGTGTCATTGTTGGAGGCCACTGAGCAACACACACATGGTGCTGCTCGGGTATAAAAGGCCAGCCATTTTGTGAGTCAGACACTTTGGGACCAAACAAAGCACAGGCTTAGTTAAACAGTACTCAGTTTGAACCTTTGTTGCATACACAACACATATTTACTGATTATATTAAATATTTAATATCAAGAATTACCACAAGACTCATTAGTTAGAAAACATAAATGAAGTGCAATAGCACACGATTTATATTTTATCTGTTAAGAAACTTGGATAAAAAGTCAAGTCCCACAGTGCAGTACAAAACTAACTAAAAACTAAGGGGTGAAATTCGGTGCCTTTGCGCCCCGTTAGTGCCTCCGCGGGTCACTAACGGTCGCAGCGGCCCAGCATGGCGATGACATTGACTCCTGCCATGTTCGGCGTGAGTTTTGCGGTATCGCTACGGCGTTGCGCCCCGATTTCCTTCGCTCGGAGATCATGACATCATCGACGTGCGCATTGCCCCGGTAGCGAGCCGGACCCGAACTTGCCTCCCATCTCCCCCCACCCCGTGCAGCAGCGCCAGTGAAAACTGCAACAGCTTCAGGAGGCGCGGCTCGGGGGGTGGGGGGTGGGGGGGGCGATGATTAAAGTCGAGGTGCTGAGACTGTAAAATCAAAACTTATCTTTTCTCTTCCAACTTTTTTCACGGGTCCTGCCCGCTGCTTGACTGCTGGGCTGATCGAGCGGGATCGCAGGTAAGTTGTTTTTATTTTGCAGAGCCTGCAGCGATGGCCCTTTCCTTTAAGGGAGGGAAGGAGCCTTTCAACGGCAGCGCTGCACGGCCCAGTGTGCAGCACTGCTCCACTCACTGTCCCGCCTGCTGCCCATTGCGCTCCAGGAAGCAAGTGGAGCACTTGAGCGCAAAAGCCGAATTTTTTTAAAGTTTAAAATTGTTAGCGCCTGGTGCTAACTTTTGAAACATTTAAAAGTTAGCACCCCAAACGGGGTGGTAGTGAATTTCTCTCCACAAAGCCTAGAAGTTGGCTTCCGGGGGCGGGGGGAGGTGGGGGGGGGCGATAACGCATCGCTAATGACTTAGACGAGATGAACGACTCCCGCTAACTTGGCCGGGAGGTTTGTGGTGATGGCAACAGGTTACATTGTGATGTCATTGCCGTGCGCGTCGCCCCGTTAGCTCCCCAGACCCAAACTTCGATTCCTCCCCTGCAGCATCGCCGGGCGAAAACCCGGCAGCTGCAGGAGACGTTGTTCGGGAATCTGGGCGCTTCGAGGGCGGAAGGTAAAAGGGTTGGTTGCCGAGGTAAATGGAAAAATTCTTCCAATTATTATTTTCAATTTTTGCGATTCCTCTTTGCCCCACCATCGATCAGCCCAGCACTCTGCTGGAGTGTATGGAACTGATCGGGCTGGATCATGGCTACCGTCGGGGACCAGCTCACTGGGCCCAATACAGAGCCTGCAGCGATGGCCCTTCCCTTTAAGGGAGGGAAGGAGTCTCGGATCGCGCAGCGCTGCACGGGACATTGAGCAGCGCTGCACCACTACCGTCCGCCTGCATCCTTTAGCGCTCCAGGAAGGAAGGGGACGCTAAAGTTTAGTGCTCACCTACCTTCCTGCAGCACAAACACCCCATTTTTTTAAAGCTGGGAATCAATAGCACCTGGCGCTAATTTTCACAGCTTTCAAAAGTTAGTGCCCCAAACGGGATGATACTGAATTTCTCCCCCTATAACTAAAAAGAGTAGGATAAATGAGATGAGATAAATCAAGTAATGATTGAAATTGAAAAGCTGGTGATTATATCCCGAGAGAGAGAGAGAGAGAGAGAGAGAGAGAGAGAGAGAGAGAGAGTTGACATGATAACTCATATACAAGTGTATATGTTGAGTCAATAGTATACAAATCTTATCAGTGTACTCATCGGATATTCTGTTTGTACCATATTAGATAAGTAATTAAAACTACGGAGTGATTATGTGCACAAGTGTTCTGCTGCGCATGCCCACCATGGTCTCCGCCTCATTTTGCGTATGCCAGCGATCCGGTGGCGCATGCGCAGTCCGATATATGAGGAAGCCGGAAGTGGGGCCGACCCACGTTGTCGAGTGTGGAGCTGCTGCTCGAGCCCGAGTCTGCTGCTGGGGCTTTTAGGTTATCTCCAGGACCATTGTCTAGAACACCTGTGCCATGCGGGAATTCCTGGATGCTTCCCGCAACGGGGATGACCACATGTGCAGGAAGTGTCTCCAGCTCCTCCAACTCGAGCGCCGAGTCTCGGAGCTTGAGCGAGGACTGGAGGCACTGAGGAGCATCCGAGAGAACGAGAGGTACGTGGATAGCTCGTTTCAGGCGTTGGGCACCCCACAGATTAAAAGGGTACAGGAGGATAGGGAATGGGTGACCGTCGCACACAAGAGTATGGCGAGGCAGGTAGTGCAGGAGTCCCCTGAGGCTAACCCGCTCTCCAACCAGTACTCTATTCTGACTACTGGCGAGGGCGGTGATGCCTCTGGGGAGTGCAGCCAGGGCCAAGTCCACAACACCGTGGGTGGCTCAGCTGCACAGGGGGGGAGGAAGAAGACAGGAAGGGCTATAGTGATAGGAGATTCAATAGTTAGGGGAGCAGATAGGCGCTTCTGCGGCAGAAAAAGTGACATCAGGATGGTGTGTTGCCTCCCTGGTGCAAGGGTCAATGATGTCACTGAGCGACTGCAGGCATTCTGGGGAGGGAAGGGGAACAGCCAGTGGTTGTGGTCCACATTGGTACCAACGACATAGGAAGAAAGAGGGGTGAGGTCCTGAAAGCTGAGTTTAGGGAGTTAGGAGTAAGATTGAAAGCCAGGACCTCAGGATTACCGCCAGTGCTACGTACTAGTAAGGGTAGAAATAGGAAGGCTAGTCAGATAAATATGTGGCTGGGGCATTGGTGTAGGAGGGAGGACTTTCGTTTCCTGAACAATTGGGACCGCTTCTGGGGTAGGTGGGAGCTGTACAAGTCAGACAGGTTACACCTCAACAGAGACGGGACCAATGTTCTCGCGGGTGGTTTTGATAGTGCAGTTGGGAGGGCTTTAAACTAGCTTGGCAGGGGGATGGGAACCCAGGAGAGGGCTCTGAGCTAGTTAGAGTGGGTGAGAGCTCAGATGAACAGAACCCCAAGAAAGAATGCAAAAGGCAGGAGGCAACAGAGCAGAGTAGCACTGGGGTAAGTGTAAACCACAAGGTGACAGGAAGGGACAATATGTATGAATATAAAGAGGCTGCAGGAGGGGTCAAAACTAAAAATCATGGGGTTTTAAAAACTAGTATTAAAACACTTCACCTAAACGCGCGCAGCATTCGAAACAAAGTAAATGAGTTGACGGCACAAATCATTACAAATGGGTATAATTTGGTGGCCATTACAGAAACGTGGTTGCAGGGTGGCCAAGACTGGGAATTAAACATACAGGGGTATCTGACAATTCGTAAAGATAGATAAGAAGGGAAAGGAGGTGGGGTAGCTCTGTTAATAAAGGATGATATCAGGGCAGTTGTGAGAGACGATATTGGCTCTAATGAACAAAATGTTGAATCATTGTGGGTGGAGATTAGAGATAGTAAGGGGAAAAAGTCACTGGTGGGCATAGTTTATAGGTCCCCAAATAATAACTTCACGGTGGGGCGGACATAATCAAGGAAATAATGGAGGCATGTGAAAAAGGAACGGCAGTAATCATGGGGGATTTTAACCTACATATCGATTGGTCAAATCAAATCGCACGGAGTAGCCTTGAGGAGGAATTCATAGAATGCATACGGGATTGTTTCTTAGAACAGTATATTACAGAACCTACAAGGGAGCAAGCTATCTTAGATCTGGTCCTGTGTAATGAGACAGGAATAATAAACGATCTCCTAGTAAAAGATCCTCTCGGAATGAGTGATCACAGTATGGTTGAATTTGTAATACAGATTGAGGATGAGGAAGTAGTGTCTCAAACGAGCATACTATGCTTAAACAAAGGGGACTACAGTGGGATGAGGGCAGAGTTGGCTAAAGTAGACTGGGAACACAGACTAAACGGTGGCACAATTGAGGAACAGTGGAGGACTTTTAAGGAGCTCTTTCATAGTGCTCAACAAAAATATATTCCAGTGAAAAAGAAGGGCGGTAAGAGAAGGGCTAACCAGCCGTGGATAACCAAGGAAATAAAGGAGAGTATCAAATTAAAAACCAATGCGTATAAGGTGGCCAAGGTTAGTGGGAAACTAGAAGATTGGGAAAAAAATTTAAACGACGACAAAGAATGACTCAGAAAGCAATAAAGAAAGGAAAGATAGATTCTGAAAGTAAACTTGCACAAAACATAAAAACAGATAGTAAAAGCTTTTACCGATATATAAAACGGAAAAGGGTGACTAAAGTAAATGTTGGTCCCTTAGAAGATGAGAAGGGGGATTTAATAATGGGAAATGTGGAAATGTCTGAGACCTTAAACAATTATTTTGCTTCGGTCTTCACAGTGGAAGACACAAATACCATGCCAAAAATTGCTGGTCACGGGAATGTGGGAAGGGAGGACCTTGAGACAATCACTATCAATAGGGGGGTAGTGCTGGACAGGCTAATGGGACTCAAGGTAGACAAGTCCCCTGGTCCTGATGAAATGCATCCAGGGTATTAAAAGAGATGGCGGAAATTATAGCAGATGCATTCGTTATAATCAACCAAAATTCTCTGGACTCCGGGGAGGTACCAGCAGATTGGAAAGCAGCTAATGTAATGCCTCTGTTTAAAAAAGGGGGCAGGCAAAAGGCAGGTAACTATAGGCCGGTGAGTTTAACATCTGTAGTGGGGAAAATGCTTGAAGCTATCATTAAGGGAAGAAATAGCGGGACATCTAGATAGGAATAGTGCAATCAAGCAGACGCAACATGGATTCATGAAGGGGAAATCATGTTTAACTAATTTACTGGAATTCTTTGAGGATATAACGAGCACGGTGGATAGAGGTGTACCGATGGATATGGTGTATTTAGATTTCCAAAAGGCATTCGATAAGGTGCCACACAAAAGGTTACTGCAGAAGATAAAGGTATGCGGAGTCAGAGGAAATGTATTAGCATGGAATTGGCTGGCTAACAGAAAGCAGAGAGTTGGGATAAATGGGTCCTTTTCGGGTTGGAAATCGGTGGTTAGTGGTGTGCCACAGGGATCGGTGCTGGGACCACAACTGTTTAAAATATGCATGGATGACCTGGAAGAGGGGACAGAGTGTAGTGTAACAAAATTTGCAGATGACACAAAGATTAGTGGGAAAGCGGGTTGTGTAGAGGACACAGAGAGTCTGCAAAGAGATTTAGATAGGTTAAGCGAATGAGCTAAGGTTTGGCAGATGGAATACAATGTCAGAAAATGTGAGGTCATCCACCTTGGAAAAAAAAACAGTAAAAGGGAATATTATTTGAATGGGGAGAAATTACAACATGCTGCGGTGCAGATGGACCTGGGGGTCCTTGTGCATGAATCCCAAAAAGTTAGTTTGCAGGTGCAGCAGGTAATCAGGAAGGCGAATGGAATGCTGGCCTTCATTGCGAGAGGGATGGAGTACAAAAGCAGGGAGGTCCTGCTGCAACTGTATAGGGTATTGGTGAGGCCGCACCTGGAGTACTGCGTGCAGTTTTGGTCACCTTACTTAAGGAAGGATATACTAGCTTTGGAGGGGGTACAGAGACGATTCACTCAGTTAATTCTGGAGATGAGGGGTTACCTTATGATGATAGATTGAGTAGACTGGGTCTTTACTCGTTGGAGTTCAGAAGGATGAGGGGTGATCTTATAGAAACATTTAAAATAATGAAAGGGATAGACAAGATAGAGGCAGAGAGGTTGTTTCCACTGGTCGGGGAGACTAGAACTAGGGGGCACAGCCTCAAAATACGGGGGAGCCAATTTAAAACCGAGTTGAGAAGGTATTTCTTCTCCCAGAGGGTTGTGAATCTGTGGAATTCTCTGCCCAAGGAAGCAGTTGAGGCTAGCTCATTGAATGTATTCAAACCACAGATAGATTTTTAACCAATAAGGGAATTAAGGGTTATGGGGAGCGGGCGGGTAAGTGGAGCTGAGTCCACGGCCAGATCAGCCATGATCTTATTGAATGGTGGAGCAGGCTCGAGGAGCTAGATGGCCGACTCCTATTCCTAACTCTTATGTTCTTATTTAATTATGTATATCGCTGTGATTATCTACACGAACATTTTCGCGGCCTTCTGTGGGAGAAGAAATTGGAGGTGGGAAAGAGAGAATGGGTCAGAGAGAGAGAGTGAGCGAGTGGGAGAGAGAGAGAGAGACTGGGGCAGAGAGAGAACGGGGAGAGTGAGGGAGACTAGGGAGAGAGAGACTGGAGGGAGAGAGAGAGAGAGACTGGAGGGAGAAAGAGAGAGTGGGGAGAGTGAGTGAGAGAGTGGGGGAGAGAGACTGGGACAGACAGAGAGAGAGAGAGTGGGGAAGAGTGAGAGACTGGGGGGAGAGAGAGAGAAAGACTGGAGGAAGAGAGAGAATGGGGAGTGAGCGAGTGGGGAGAAAGAAACTGTAACAGACAGCGAGAGAGAGTCAGAGAGAGAAAGGCTAGGGGGAGAGAGAGAGAGAGAGACTGAGAGACTAGGGAGAGAGAGAGAGAGTGAGCAAGTGGGGGAGAGACAGAGAGAGATAGAGACTGGGGTAGAGAGAGAGAGAGACTGGGCAGAAAGAAAGACTGGGGAGAGAGTGAGGGAGAGGCTGGGGTAGAGAGAAAGAGAGAGACTGGGGCAGAAAGAGAGACTGGGGAGAGAGTGAAGGAGAGTGAAAGAAAACTAGAGGGGGCAGAGAGAGAGAGTGAGAGGAGCAGAGAGTGAGAGGGGCAGAGAGCGAGAGAGAGAGTAGGGGCAGAGAGAGAGCGAGTGGGGCAGAGAGAGAGAGACTGGGAGAGAGAGAGAGACTGGGGGAGAGAGAGGGGGGGAGTGAGAGAGTGGGGGAATGAGAGACTGGGAGAATGAGAGGCAGAGAGAGAGAGGCAGAGGGAGAGAGAGTGAGGAGAGTGAGAGTAGGGGAGTGAGAAAGAGAGTGGGGGAGAGAGAGAGAGTGGGGACAGAGAGAGAGAGAGAGAGAGAGAGAGAGAGGGCAGAGAGAGAGAGTGGGGCCAGAGAGAGAGTGGGGACAGAGAGAGAGAGTGGGAACAGAGAGAGTGTGGGCAGAGAGAGAGTGGGGGCGGAGAGAGAGAGAGTGGGGGCAAAGAGAGAGAGTGGGGGCAGAGAGAGAGAGAGTGGGGGCAAAGAGAGAGAGTGGGGGCAGAGAGAGAGAGAGTGGGGGCAGAGAGAGAGAGAGTGGGGACAGAGAGAGAGAGAGAGTGGGGGCAGAGAGAGAGAGTGGGGCAGAGAGAGAGTGGGGGCAGAGAGAGAGAGTGGGGGCAGAGAGAGAGAGAGAGTGGAGGCAGAGAAAGAGAGAGTTGGGGCAGAGAGAAAGAGAGTGGGGGCAGAGAGAGAGAGTGGGGGCAGAGAGAGAGAGTGGGGGCAAAGAGAGAGAGTGGGGGCAAAGAGAGAGAGAGAGTGGGGGCAAAGAGAGAGAGTGGGGGCAGAGAGAGAGAGAGTGGGGGCAGAGAGAGAGAGAGTGGGGACAGAGAGAGAGAGAGTGGGGGCAGAGAGAGAGAGTGGGGGCAGAGAGAAAGAGAGTGGGGGCAGAGAGAGAGAGAGTGGGGGCAAAGAGAGAGCGGGGGCAGAGAGAGAGAGAGCGGGGGCAGAGAGAGAGAGAGCGGGGACAGAGAGAGAGAGAGCGGGGGCAGAGAGAGAGAGAGTGGGGACAGAGAGAGAGAGAGTGGGGGAAGAGAGAGAGAGCGGGGGCAGAGAGAGAGAGAGTGGGGGAAGAGAGAGAGAGAGAGAGAGCGGGGGCAGAGAGAGAGAGAGCGGGGACAGAGAGAGAGAGAGCGGGGGCAGAGAGAGAGAGAGCGGGGGCAGAGAGAGAGGGGGCGGAGAGAGAGAGTGGGGGCAGAGAGAGAGAGTGGCAAAGAGAGTGAGAGAGTGGGGGCAGAGAGAGAGAGTGGGGGCAAAGAGAAGAGTGGGGGCAGAGAGAGTGAGAGAGTGGGGGCAGAGAGAGAGAGAGTGGGGGAAGAGAGAGTGAGAGAGTGGGGGCAGAGAGAGAGAGAGCGGGGACAGAGAGAGAGAGCGGGGGGGCAGAGAGAGAGAGTGGGGGCAGAGAGAGAGAGTGGGGGCAGAGAGAGAGAGTGGCAAAGAGAGAGAGTGGAGGCAGAGAGTGAGAGAGTGGGGGCAGAGAGTGAGAGAGTGGGGGCAGAGAGAGAGAGTGGGGACAGAGAGAGAGAGTGGTGGCAGAGAGAGAGAGAGAGTGGGGGCAGAGAGAGAGAGTGAGGGCAGAGAGAGAGAGTGGGAGCAGAGAGAGAGAGTGGGAGCAGAGAGAGAGAGAGAGTGGGGGCAGAGAGAGAGAGTGGGAGCAGAGAGAGAGAGTGGGTGCAGAGAGAGAGAGAGTGGGTGCAGAGAGAGAGAGTAGGTGCAGAGAGAGAGTGGGGGCAGAGAGAGAGAGAGCGGGGGCAGAGAGAGAGAGAGTGGGGGCAGAGAGAGAGAGAGTGGGGGAAGAGAGAGAGAGCGGGGGCAGAGAGAGAGAGAGTGGGGGAAGAGAGAGAGAGAGCGGGGGCAGAGAGAGAGAGCGGGGACAGAGAGAGAGAGAGCGGGGGCAGAGAGAGAGAGCGGGGGCAGAGAGAGAGAGGGGGCAGAGAGAGAGAGTGGGGGCAGAGAGAGAGAGTGGCAAAGAGAGTGAGAGAGTGGGGGCAGAGAGAGAGAGTGGGGGCAAAGAGAAGAGTGGGGGCAGAGAGAGTGAGAGAGTGGGGGCAGAGAGAGAGAGAGTGGGGGAAGAGAGAGAGAGAGAGTGCGGGGGCAGAGAGAGAGAGAGCGGGGACAGAGAGAGAGAGCGGGGGCAGAGAGAGGGAGAGTGGGGGCAGAGAGAGAGAGTGGGGGCAGAGAGAGAGAGTGGCAAAGAGAGAGAGTGGGGGCAGAGAGTGAGAGAGTGGGGGCAGAGAGTGAGAGAGTGGGGGCAGAGAGAGAGAGAGTGGGGACAGAGAGTGGTGGCAGAGAGAGAGAGAGAGTGGGGGCAGAGAGAGAGAGTGGGGGCAGAGAGAGAGAGTGGGAGCAGAGAGAGAGAGTGGGAGCAGAGAGAGAGAGAGTGGGGGCAGAGAGAGAGAGTAGGAGCAGAGAGAGTGGGTGCAGAGAGAGAGAGTGGGTGCAGAGAGAGAGAGTGGGTGCAGAGAGAGAGTGGGGGCAGAGCGAGAGTGGAAGGAGGCAGAGAGGGGGGATGGGGGAGGGGTGATCGGAGGGGAGAGAGAGAGTGGAAAGTCAAGGAGAGGAGGTTAGGAACTCGGTGGGGAGGGGGTAAAGAGCATGGAGAGCATAGTGGGGATGGGGGAAGAAAGTGATCCAGATGGTAAGAGGAATCATGTTCTTCCAACCCCACCTCCTTTACACCCATGCCACCTTCTCCCTCTCCTCCCCTACACCTGGTTGATTTCTCGGAAAGCTCGGTGCGTGAGCAGCAAGTGACATCATTGGACTGGACAAAATCCGGCAGTCACCACAATGTCATTATTCACTTCATACCCAATAAACCTGTTCACAATCCGTGACCCACACACAATGCCCCACCTATGGCGGGGGGCAGGTGGTCAGGAACATGTTGGTGGGAGAAGGTTATGAATCCATGGGGGGGGGGACTTGGGCTGGGGGAGGTGGTCAGGAATCGAGGTGGGGTAAGAAGGTCAGGGACTCGGGCAGGGGGAGGAGAGGAACTCGTGTGGGGGAGTAGATGAGGTCAGGAACTTGGGCTGCGTGGAGAGGGGAGGTGGGGGGCAGGCACTTGAGGGGGTGGGGTGGGGGGAAGAGAATGTCAAAAACTTGGGCTGGGGGCTGGGGGTGAGGTCAGGCACTTGGGCAGGAACTTGTTGGGGGGAGAAGGTTATGAAGGCCATTTAAAACTGAGATGAGGAGGAATTTCTTCTCTCAGAGGGTTGTAAATATGTGGAATTCTCTATCCCAGAGAGCTGTGGAGGCTGGGTCATTGAATATATTTAAGGTAGAGATAGACAGATTTTTGAGCAACAAGGGAATGAAGAGTTATGGGGAGCGGGCAGGGAAGTGGAACTGAGCCCTAGATCAGAGCATCAGAGCAGCCATGATCTTATTGAATGGCAGAGCGGGCTCAAGGGGCCAAATGGCTTGCTCCTGCTCCTATTTCTTATGTTCTTATGAATCCATGGGGGAGGAACTAGGGCAGGGGGAGACGGTCAGGAATCCGGGGGGAGGGGGGGTGGGCGAGGGGGTGGTGGGGGAAGGTGGTCAGGTGTCTGGGCAGGGGGAGAACGTCGGGAACTTAAGTTGGGGGGGTGGGATGGGGGGAGGAGAATGTCAGAAACTTGGGCTGGGAGGGTCAGAAACGTGGGTGGTGGAGGGGAGGTCTTAACTTGAGAGAGTGAGCCCTGTCTGTTCCAATTGAGCTCTCTCCTGTCTGGAGTCGGCAGTCAGAGTGGCTCGAATTACACTTTGCAAAGTCACTGATTACGTAGGCTGGGCGGTTCTAATGATTCCAGAGAAAACTGCTGGGTGTGTCTTATCATCCAAGGAGACCAATCAGCAATCAAGTCCTGTCATCAAGGGGGCCCAGAGCTTTAGGTGTTGCAAACTAACTTATCCTTAAAAGTATGAGTGATTTGTAAATTCTGATTTTAAATGCAAACTGTATTGATGCATGGGTCGTGACTGGATTTGATGATGCGACCATTAAGTTTTTCTCCATAGTGCAATCTGACATTGTTAGTTCATTACTTAGGAAGAAAATCTCATGGAGATGAAATCATTATCGAGATAGAACAATATTTAGACCATATTTATAATAACTATATGCGAGGAATAATCATGGCATTGCAAGGCATGTATTTAAGCAGGTGAGCAGATTTAAAAGAAAAATAACATTTACTTACAAACGGAGATGTGAATTAACTTGAGGCTTATTTTAAATGTGTAACTGATTGCACTTACAGCACAATGGAATGATTATTTTTGGACAATAGAGAGGGTGGTACTCACATCATCGATCCAATGAATCACCCTCTCTGATGCAGTTCCAGGCCTACAAAATATCATGTGCAATACAATGTGAAAAACGACAGCAGAGATCAGAATCAGTCAAAAACACTGATATAAGCAGCATCTAAAACCAAGTACATTAACCGTTAGATTACATTTTGAATTGTTGTGAAGTTTCTTTTGTTTGTTAAATTAAGAATAAATGTTCACTAAAATGAAAAAAAGGTATGTTCAAATAATACTGCATCATTGTTAAATTTGATAGCTTAAAAAACATTTTTTTTAGTATTACAAACTTAAAGATAGCTAGCCTTGAGCACACCTTGTTCAAACTGGAATAGGTTTGCAAAAATGTAATCTCCATTTTGCTATTCATTGGTGTACAAACTCACTTCACCAAAGACTGTTAAATTGATTTATTATTGAAAATACCCATATGGTAAATTACTAATTTCAATTATTTTTTAATTTAAATTTTCATTCTTGGGATGTGGGCGTAACTGGAAAGGGCAGCATTTTGTTGCCCACCCCTAGCTACCATTGAGAAGGTGGTGGTGGGTCTTCTTGAACCGCATAACATCTGGTGAAGGTACTTCCACAATGCTGTTAGGTTGGGAGTTCGTGATTTTAAGCTAGCGACTATGAAAGAATGGTGATATATGTCCCAGTTAGGATGGTTTGTGACTTGGGGGCTAGTAATGGTATTCCCATGCATCTGCTGCCCTTGTCCTTTTAGGTAATGGAGGTTGTGGGTTTGGGAGGTGCTGCTGAAGTAGCTGCAGCCATAGTACTTGGAACTCCTTCACGGCTAACGAGCCAAAGGTGGGCAGAAGAAACATTACAAGGACACCCTCAAAGCCTCCCTGATAAAGTGCAACATCCCTACCGACACCTGGGAATCCCTGGCCAAAGACCGCCCGAAGTGGAGGAAGTGCATCCGGGAGGGCGCTGAGCACCTCGAGAGCATGCAGAAACCAAGCGTAGGCAGCAGAAAGAGCGTGCGGCAAACCTGTCCCACCCTCCCTTACCTTCAACGACTATCTGTCCCACCTGTGACAGAGACTGTGGTTCTCGTATTGGACTGTTCAGCCACCTAAGGACTCATTTTAAGAGTGGAAGCAAGTCTCCCTTGATTCCGAGGGACTGCCTATGATGATGATGATGAGGTACATGGTGGTGGTGGAGTGGATACTTAAGCTGGTGGCTGGGTGCCGATCAAGCGGACTTCTTTATTCTGGGTAGTGTGAAGTTCCTCAAGTATTGTTGCAGCTGCGCCCATCCAGGCAAGTGCAGAGTTTTTTATCTGACTCCTGACTTACAACTTGTAGGTGGTGGAGAGGCTTTGGGGTGTCAGCTGAGCCACTCACCGCAGAATATTCAACCTCCAATCTATAGCAATTATGTGGCTGGTCCAGTTGAGTTTCTGGTCAATGGTAACCTCCAGGACATTGATGGTGGGGTACACGGTGATGGTAATTCCACTGAATGTCAAGGAGAGGTGTTTAGACTCTCTCTTGTTGGAGATGGTCATTGCCTGGCACTTGTGTGGCTTGAATATTACTTGCCACTTATCAGCCCAAGCCTGAATGTTGTCCAGGTCTTGCTGCCTGTGGGCACGGACTGCTCCATTATCTGAGGAGTTGCCAATGGCACTGAATACTGTGCAGTCACCAGCGAACATCCTCATTTCTGACCTTATGATGGAGGGAAGGTCATTGATGAAGAAGCTAAAGATACTTGGACCTTGGACACTGCCCTGAGGAACTCCTGCAGCGATGTGCTGGAGCTGAGATAATTGGCCTCCAACAGCCACAAACAAATTCTCCTTGATCCCCACTGACTTCAGTTTTAGTAGGGACCCCTGATGCCACACTTAGTCAAATGCTGTCTTGATGTCAAAAGCAGTCACTCTCACCTCATCTCCAGAATTCAGCTCTTGTGCTCATGTTTGAACAGAGGTCTGGAGCCAAGTGACCCAAACTGAGCATTGGTGTGCAGAGTATTAGTGAGTATGTGCCACTTGATTGCACTGTCGATGACTTCTTCCATCAGTTTGTTGACGAGGAGTAAACTGATGAGACAATAAATGGCCAATTTGGATTTCCCCTTCTTTTTGTGGACAGGACATACCCGGGCAGTTTTCCACATTGTCGGGTAGATGCCAGTGTTGTAGTTGTACTGGAACAGCTTGCTCGAGGCACGGCTAGTTATGAAGCACACGTCTTCAACACTACAGTCTGAATGTTGTCGAGGCCCATAGCCTTTGCGTTCAGACATTTCTTGATATCCCGTGGAGTGAATCGAATTGGCTGAAGACTGGCTTCTCTAATGATGGGGACCTCAGGAGGAGGCCGAGAAGGATCATCTACTCAGCACTTCTGGCTGAAGATGGTTGTCTTTTGCACTCACGTGCTGGGCTCCGCCATCATTAAGGATGGGGACAATGACGCAGCCTCCTCCTCCCCAAGTTGCTTAATTGTTCACTGTTATTTGCGATGTGTCAGGACATATATTACTTACTCCACAGTGTATAGTAGTGTTGTCCAATCTCAACCGTAGGGCCACATGAAACTCCTAAGCCCTGAAAGCCCAATTATATTTGTACTTATATTTCTGATTCACTGGTTTTAAATCCTAAATTAGAATAAAAGAAAGATTTGGATTTATATAGTGCCTTTCACGACCACTGGGCGTCTCAAAGCGCTTTACAGCCAATGGAGTACTTTTGGACATGTGATTGCTTAGTTTCAGCAGTTTGAGATATATGCAAATGAATGGTAATGTGGATTTTAACTTTATACAGGGTCCCTGAGACTCCACGGCATGCAACTAGGCACAATGTTCCCTTGAAGCTGAGCAGCTGCGCGGATGCACAGTCTGTGAGGTCCCACACAGACCGCTCACCGGCTCTTGCATTGGTAAACCGTGCATGCGCAACACTTGAATGGGCCACGCAGCAATTTAAAGGGACCGCGCATGAAAAAAAAATTAGAGGAAACATTGGCTATGGAGCCAAAGGTTGGACACCCTTTGTAGCATTCATCATCGTCATCATAGGCAGTCCCTCGGAATCAAGGAAGACTTGCTTCCACTCTTAACATGAGTTCTCAGGTGGCTGTACAGTCCAATACAAGAACCACGGTCCCTGTCACGGGTGGGAGAGATAGTCATTGGAGGGAAGAGGTGGGTGGGCTGATTTGCCGCACGCTCTTTCCGCTACCTGTGCTTGATTTCTGCATGCTCTCGGCGATGAGACTCATTCGTGTTTAGACACATATAGTCAAAATACTGATAATTGAGATAAGTAAGTCTTAACAGACTGAAGTGTGAAGTTGGATATGTGACAACCAGAGGAGGTAGTTTGGGGATTAATGATTAAGTAGTGGGAAGGAAAGAGGAGGAAGCTGTTAGATTCTGGAGAGACTGGTAAAAGGAAGTGGGAAAAAAGGCTGTCATGGCAAACAGGTTGAGTAATGAGAAAAGTTGAAGAAGGAATATTCGGGGGTTGCAGAAAATGTGGAGGTGTTGAGCATGTAAACATAGAAACATAGAAAATAGGTGCAGGAGTAGGCCATTCGGCCCTTCGAGCCTGCACCACCATTCAATATGATCATGGCTGATCATTCAACTTCAGTACCCCATTCCTGATTTCTCTCCATACCCCTTCATCCCTTTAGCCGTAAGGGCCACATCTAACTCCCTTTTGAATATATCGAATGAACTGGCCTCAACAGCTTTCTGTGATAGAGAATTCTACAGGTTCACAATTCTCTGAGTGAAGAAGATTCTCCTCATCTCGGTCCTAAATGGCTTACCCCTTATCCTTAGACTGTGACCCCTAGTTCTGGACTTCCCCAACATCGGGAACATTCTTCCTGCATCTAACTGTCCAATCCCGTCAGAGGTTTATGTTTCTATGAGATCCCCTCTCATTCTTCCAAATTCCAGTGAATATAAGCCTAGCCGATCCAGTCTTTCTTCATATGACAGTCCTGCCATCCCGGGAATCAGTCCAGTGAACCTTCGCTGCACTCCCTCAATAGCAAGAATGTCCTTCCTCAGATTAGGAGACCAAAGCTGTACACAATATTCAAAGTGTGGCCTCACCAAGGCCTGTACAACTGCAGTAAGACTCCCTGCTCCGATACTCAAATCCTCTCGCTATGAAGGCCAACATGCCACTTGCCTTCTTCACCGCCTGCCAACTTTCAATGACTGATGTACCATGACACCCAGGTCTCGTTGCACCTCCCCCTTTACTAATCTGCCGCCATTCAGATAATATTCTGTCTTCCTGTTTTTGCCCCCAAAGTGGATAACCTCACATTTATCCACATTATACTGCATCTGCCATGCATTTGCCCATTCACCTAACCTGTCCAAGTCACCCTGCAGCCTTTTAGCATCCTCCTCACAGCTCACACCGCCACCCAGTTTAGTGTCATCTGAAAATTTGGAGATATTACACTCAATTCCTTCGTCTAAATCATTAATGTATATTGTAAATAGCTGGGATTCCAGCACTGAACCTTGCAGTACCCCACTAGTCACTGCTTGCCATTCTGAAAAGGACCCGTTTATTCCTACTCTTTGCTTCCTGTCTGCCAACCAGTTCTCTATCCACGTCAGTACATTACCCCAATACCATGTGCTTTAATTTTGCACACTAATCTCTTGTGTGGGACCTTGTCAAAAGCCTTTTGAAAGTCTAAATACATCACATCCACTGGCTCCCCCTTGTCCACTCTAATTGTTACATCATGAAAAAATTCTAGAAGATTTGTCAAGCAGGATTTCCCTTTCATAAATCCATGCTGACTTGGACCGATCCTGTCACTGCTTTCCAAATGCGCTGCTATTGCATCATTAATAATTGATTCCAACATTTTCCCCACCACCGATGTCAGGCTAATCGGTCTATAATTCCCTGTTTTCTCTCTCCCTCCTTTTTAAAAAAGTGGTGTTACATTAGCTTCCCTCCAATCCATCGGAACTGATCCAGAGGCTATAGAATGTTGGAAAATGACCACCAATGCATCCACTATTTCTAGGGCCACTTCCTTAATTACTCTGGGATGCAGACTATCAGGCCCTGGAGATTTTTCGGCCTTTAATCCCATCAATTTCCCTAACACAATTTGCTGACTAATAAGGATTTCCTTTAGTTCCTCCTTCTCGCTAGACCCTTGGTCCCCTAGTATTTCCGGAAGGTTATTTGTGTAAGAGGTTAGTGGGATGAGGTTTGCGCAGTTAAGCAATTAAGATGAAGAGAATTGTAGAGAGGAAAGGTAAAAATATAACATAATTACAAGCATTGAGCATGGGAGGTTTTGCAGTGCGGGCTGAAAAAGACCCACTCAGAGCGTGAGTAGGATTAAAAGAAACAAAAGAGTAGCAATTAAAAAAGAAGATATCAGTCTGAAATGTATATAGAAAGAAGAAAGAACTTGCATTTATAATAGCACCTTTCACATTCTCAGGACATCCCAAAGTACTACACAGCCAAGAAATTACTTTTCAAGTATTATCACTGTTGTTCAGAGTAGCTAATTTGTGTGCAAACAGGTTTCAAAGAGCATTGAGATAATTGCCCAGACAATTTGTTCTGGCAGTGCCGGCTGAGGAATAAATGCTGGCCAGGACACCGAGAGAACTCCTCTGCTCTTTGAATAGTGGCATGCGATCTTTAACGGCCATCCAAACAGGCACATGGACCTCAGTTTAATATTTCATCCAAAAGTCGGCAGCTCCGACAGTGCACTCCTTCAGTATTGCACTGAATCAGAGGCAAGAGTGCTCCCGCTGGGCCAACCTGACACTCCTTAAACATTGGGACTGGGTGGAAAACAAAGCCAGACTGAGAGCAAAAGAAAACAAAATACTTGGGAGGGGACTGAAGAGCAAACAGCAGACCTGTACTTAAAAACAGAAACATTGGGTGTGGCAGTAAAAGCAACTCACAAACACTGGCACAGGAGGGAAAAAAACAGCTGGACCAACAGTAAAAAGTGAGTGGGAATAAAAACATTAACAAGTAAAACATTAAGGAACCGAAATTACCCTCCGCCCCAAACGGGGCTCACTTACCGTTTATTAAGTGTTTTTTCCACCCCAATGCATGCCGGCGAAATTCAGCACTTTATTTTTTTTGCAGCGGGGCGGTGTTCTGGACGGCGCCGCTCCAGGTCATCAGCGTCGCGCTGACGTGTCACAATGTCCCTCTTCTTCAGTTAAAGGGGAGGGCCGCTGCGAGCCCTGCAGCCACTTTAGTGGCATCTACAGGGCTACCAGGGAGGGTTTCGGTCAGGCCAGCGACCCGGTATCCAAGAGGGGGTGCCGGGCTGCCTGTTGTCTGCAGTCAATTAAAATAAAATGGCAGCGTGGCAGTGCGCCCTCCCCTTTAAGGACAGACACACGGCCCCAGCCAGACGAAGCGTCCCGCCAAGGAAAGCTGTCGGGGGCACTGACCGACGGCCGATCCATTCCCGCGGGGCAATTTCCCACGCGGGCGGAAAGGGGTGTCGCATGTCTGATGGGGCAGGAAGACACCCGGGGCGGTCCTGTATACTGCTGCAAAAATAATGGAGGGCAATTTTCAAAATGTCGGCCCCTCCGCGTTGACCGAGCGGTGAGTCCTTACCGACCCATGGCTGCATCTTTGAAACAGTCACGGCTCTTACAGAAAGGGTCAATTTTGGATCCTAACAATTAAAACATTAACATTAAAAAAGATAGATACCACCAGCAGGGGTTAAAAAAAAACCACCAAACATCAGGCGTGGGGCTTAAAAACACAAACACAGAGCAGGGCAACAAAAACCTGCAAAGAATGTGAGTGGGACTCAGTAAAAAATACAAAAATCAAAACAGAAGTAAGAAAGGTAACATGGTGAGGTATAGGACAGGGACATGGAGGGGAAAAATATTCGGGTTGTGAATGGGAGGAGGATTTGACTGGAACTTAAGGAAATTTCAGGATTCAATGTGTGAGGAGGAAAGGATGTAGTCATGGCACAGGCATATCTTTTGCTGCCCCTTAAGAATACACTTCCGGCACCATCTCCTACTATGCGATTCCCATGTCACGCTCCAAACTGTGCACTCTTCCCCCTTTCTTCCTGTTATTTTTATATTGCCCAAGTCCTATCACCTCTCTCGTTCCCTTCCCAGTATGGTCTCACTCCCATTGCGGTACTCCTGCACCTCTATATCCTGTGTTTTACATCATCTCCTGTCTTTTATCCACTATCATCCCAGCTAATCTATTTGTGACCCCTGCCTCACCTCTTATCTCCCTCATCCACATGGTGGCCCTGATCGTCTTAACCCTCTTCTATTCTTGCTAACCCTCTGCTACTGACCCCTCTTATTCTACCCAACTTTTTCATGATCCCTGCTTCACCCCAATCTGCATGATGCCCCTCAATATTTTACCTTCCTCAGTCCCCTATCTCATTTACCCTTTTATTTCTCCCTCTATGGTTTCCCCCAATCCTACCTTTCTGCTTGCCCCTTTCCCTGCTGTTCCTGGCCACCTATTCCACTTTTACAACTGACTCTCATTTACTCTTCCCCATCCCCTATTTCCCCCCCACTTCCCAATGCTGAATATCTATTGCATCCACTATGGATGGAACCCATCCTCACTGTGTGGTTAAGCCTTCATTCTCCAACAGATCAACCCTAATCTCCTATGTTCAAAGAATTTATAGTCATTATATATAGAACAATGCTATGAGTTATTTGAGGAACAAACAGCTGTTTGGATGGTGTGGGGAGGTCTGAAAACTGGCAAAGGAAAAAAAAATTCAAGGAGCGGTTGCAGCAACACTAAGATAACCGAAGGCCCACAGAAATGGATGTGGGACAGTAACAGGACATTGGATGAGAATTCCAGCAGAGGAGTGAACAGGGAACAGGATGGCTAAGTGGAGGTGAGACATCAGGGTGAAGAAGGAGGAGGCCAGACAGGAGGAGGGAGGTACTAGGATGGACTAAGGCCTGCCACAAGTGGGGAATTTAAAATTCTGTCGAGAAATTTCAACTTTAAAAACATTAAAAAGTTAAAAATGTATATTAAAAAATAAAAATGTATAAGCTAAATAAATAACTTAACTGGAAAGAGAAAAACAAGATGGCAACTGAGCTGGGAAAGACGTGAAAAAACTTGTTCTAGCGAACCACTTACTGGCCAGAGATTGCAACTACATTGTTACAGGCGACTATTTACATGAGGAAATGTAATTATGTAATTACATTGAAATTGTTAATGTTAAACTAGACAATCTCCTGTAGCATTGCACAGGGTCAAAACCAAATGTAGTCTTCAACTGAATCGAGGATAAAGGATGGGGGTTAATTGGACCAGGGTGCAGATGTAATACAGGCCCCATTTTAAAATCATCCAACTCTGCTTTTACATTTATGCAATATTTTGTTTTATATTATTTAACATGTTAGAACTCTTGTGCCTTTGTGCACTTTCTGTCAGCTTTTCCCATTTCAAAATTCCAATGTCTATATTTATAATGGACACTGCCAAAGTAAACTTGTCATGCGAGAATTATACCTTTCCTCCTGTGGAGATGCTGCAGCAAAGGGAAATAAAAATACTGAGAGAGAGCATATTTTACCTTTCCAACAAACTTGTGTCATCATCTTCAGAATCAAACGGCATAGAAGGGCGCACTCTGCAGTGGACTCTGATATTCCCACGCAATTCCTAAAATTAAAAAGGTCTTTCTTGAGCAGACTATAGCTCACCTCTGAGATGAAGTTTTACTACTATATATTCTTCATCATCATCATCATCATCATCATCATCATAGGCAGTCCCTCAGAATTGAGGAAGAATTGCTTCCACTCTTAAAATGAGTTCTTAGGTGGCTGAACAGTCCAATACGAGAGGTCTATGGAGCGTCCTCCTCCGTTTCAGATGCCCCCAAAAGTTCGTCACCATCCTCCGCCTGCTCCACGATGACATGCAGACCATGATCCTTACCAACAGATCCATCACAGACCCAATCCACGTCCGGACCGGGGTCAAACAGGGCTGCGTCATCACCCCAACCCTCTTTTCAATCTTCCTCGCTGCCATGCTCCACCTCACAGTCAACAAGCTCCCCGCTGGAGTGGAACTAAACCACAGAACCAGTGGGAACCTGTTCAACCATCGCCGTCTCCAGGCCAGGTCCAAGACCACCCCAACCTCTGTCGTCCGAGCTACAGTACGCGGACAACGTCTGCGTCTGCGCACACACAGAGGCTGAACTCCAGGACATAGTCGACGTATTTACTGAGGTATACGAAAGCATGGGCCTTACGCTACTATATAGTAATAGTTAGGTCACTCCCAAAATGATCACAGTGCTGTGAATAGTTATGACAGCCTTGTAAAACTGTCAGTATACTCAGTCAAAATGTTCATATTAAATTTCAATTATTCTTGTTGAAACTTACCTTATCCAGAGACTGTGCCCCCTAGTCCTAGACTCTCCAGCCAGGAGAAACAATCTCTCAGCATCTATCCTATCAATCCCCCTCAGAATCTTATGTTTCAATGAGATCGCCTCCCATTCTTCTAAACTCCACAGAGTATAGGCCCAGTCTACTCAATCTCTCCTCATAGCTGTAAGATTTGGATCACAGGTCACACACAAATTACCCAAAGGGTCTCAGGAGTTGTAAAGCGTTTTATTAAAGAGCTACAGTTTTAAGCATAATCAGATACTACATGCGATTGAGATAGATATGGTAGAGATACAACCCGTGGCAGATGAGAGCGATCTATGGCCCGGAACGGAACGGAATGACCGGACGGACGGCGAGGCAGAACAGTGGGCTCGGATTGGATGGATCCCTGCAGCTGTTGGATATATCAGGCCGTCAGCCAGCATCGATCCACCCCAGAGGCTAAACTTGACCAAGGTGTTAGGCCGTAACCAGCATGCATCCCCCTAACTGCCTGTTTCTCTCTCTCGGTCGCCCGTTTATATATCTTATTTTAATGGGCTGGGGGTTACCTGGTGTCAATCATTTTTACCCATTCCACTGTCCAATTACAGGGGAGTGAGTACCCCTGACAGCCCTCTCCCGTCCTCCTGAGGTTAGCTATTGCCTTATCTCGGTTCTAAATGTCTTGTTGTTCTTCTATAGACAGCTTGTTTATCTTTAAGGCTCCTTGCTAAAATCCCCTTTTGGCATAACTATGCCGTGAAAGCCAGTTTTTCCTTCTCTGACCTCACAACTCAACTCTATGTAAAACTCTTTTCCTGACATGACTGGAATCCTTTTGTGTCCTTGTCATGTATGTGCGTGAGTTACACAGCACACATCCAGGTATAGTGATGATGAAGGCCATCGCCAGGTCCCATGTATGGTGACCCGGAATTGATTCTGAGCTGGAAGCATGCTTGCATCAGTGCAACACTTGCATGCAGCTCAGCAAAGCACCAGCGGAATTGCCGCTGAGTCTGTGGTCGTGGCCATCCAAATCTTGGTCCAGGATCCATGTAGATTTTGCAGGTCCCTTCCTGGGCAAGGTGTTTTTCGTGCTGGTGGACGCTTATTCGAAGTGGATAGAATGCATAATCATGTCATGCAGCACGTCCACGGCAACCATAGAGAATCTCATGTCATGTTCGTGACACATGGTCCGCCTGACATAGTGGTGAGTGACAATGGGTCGTGCTTCACCAGTCAAGAGTTTGTGAAATTTAATGGCATAAAACATGTAAGGTCAGCACCGTTCAAGCCTGCGTCCAACGGACAAGCTGAACGTGCAGTACAAATTATCAAGCAAAGCATGAGGAGAGTAACCCAAGGGTCACTGCAGACCAGCTTGTCCTGAGTTACAGGACAAGACCCCACACACTCACAGGGGTCTCGCCTGCTGAGCTCATGATGAAAAAAGGTCTTAAGATCTGGTTCACCCGGATTTAAATAATCATGTTGAATACAGAAGACAAAGTCAACAAGGGTACCATGATCGTGCAACTGTGTCACGCAAGATTTCTGTTAATGGCACATACAGGCCAGACGGGGTAAGGGCGGCAGATTTCCTTCATTAAAGGACAATAATAGTGAACCAGGTGGGATTTTACGACAATCTGGTAGTTTCATGGTCACCATTACTGAGACTAGCTTTTTTCAAAATTTCAGATTCATTTATAGCAACACTTCCTTACTCTTGTACTCTAAGCCCTTTGCAATAAAAGCCAACATGCCATTTGCCTTCCTAATTGCTGGCTGTATCTGCATGGCAACTTCCTGTGTTTCCTGTACATGGACACCTAAATCTGAGTGAGTGAGTCCGTCCGTCCAGACTGTCCGTCCGTCCATGCAGAATATAATGAGCTAAGCACTTACAATTAGGGTGTTGTGAAGCATCTTCCGTTTATGCTTCTCTCCACTGTATCTGCCATTAACTTCCTGAAGAGATTTTTCAAGTTGAAAGACTTGTCCCTGGAGCTCTGTAGTCATAGATGAATAATATTATTTTTCTTTTTTTGGCAATTTTCTCTGCTTATTTTGTATCTTCCCACCCCCCATTAGCTCTTTCATGGAGTATAGGTCCATGAACATCTGTCGCACTCCAGTATCATTCCCATTATTTTTATGCAACCCTCAGCAAGCACCACAGCCACACCCGGTCATGTTATCAGCAGAACAGTAATCAGGCTTGGGAACAGTGACTCATTTTTCTCCACCTCCCAACCAATGGCATTGAGGTTAATTGTAGCTCCCCTGCCACTGCTAACTCAGCATAGACAGAGATCAGATCAGCATCTGTTGTGATTTTTATGGCTAGAGTATTCAATGGATAGACTCTGAGAGCTTTCAGCGAAACCCAGATCAATAGCATTAAAGATAAAATAACCAAGTTAAAAATAGCGATTTTATTTTATTGATAACTTTTAAAATAAAAAAATACATCTTATCAAAGCATCAACCCATTAATTGACTTTTTGTAAGTTACCAGCAGAGTAAACAAATAACGAACTTCTACTGAGTAGGTTTACTGGCATCATAATGGTTAAAAGAGAGGGCAAAGCTAAGGGGTGTACTTTCTATACCATATTTTATGGTGGTATCAGAACCTTAGTCCCCTGAGAAACCTCAAAGAGTTACACAACTCTGCACAGGGCAAAGTAAGAGAATGTTTGATACTGCAATAGCTAATCTAGCCTCCTCCTGGAGTAAAGCCAGAGACTTTAGTCTAAAGTATTATATTTAGTGACGAGATCTGATGTAAGGAGCAAAGCACCTATAATGGTGGAAAAATTGACCTCTGAAAAATGGTGAAGGTCATGGGGGTTTTATGTGTTACCATGTTTTATATGGAAGGAAATCACATGAGCCACAACCTTCCTCACATATCAGGACAATATTATTATGTGCATGCTCAGCCCCTGGTTTCCTCAGAACGTATCAAGCTGGGCTATATTTCTATAGTGTGCAGAAGAATCAAGATCCTATGAGATAGGCAGTCTATTTTATTTTATGCACTTGGATCAGCTGTACTTATAGCGTGGCAGAGAGAAGAATTGCATCCCCAAAAGTCCGGGCTGGATTAAAACCTAAATTCCAGAAATGAAAGGACAGTACGCTAACTTATTGTGGCATCCAGTCCCTTAAAACAGGGTCACTTGCAATGCACGAGAAAATAATTTAAATTAAATATTAATAGTTACATTTTACAATATAAGTTGAAACATATTTGTTTGGGGAAAACTTTTCAAATTATATTTCATAACATGATGCTTACTGTTTATATCGATAGTGTGCAAATGTTGTTTCTCACTGACAGCTAAAAATTCCTTTAAGGTTGTTTTGCATTTTTCTTGAAAAATATTTGGAAAATCAGTAGCCAACGAACGCAGGGACTTTAGCTCTTGCTTCAAGACCTGTATAAAAATAGAAAAGATAAAAACAGCAACGAGACCCTCACAATACAAACACATTTAGCATAACAAAATATATGGTGAGAGATTTTCCATTTTATCCTGAGATTTTAAATATATATTCTGTTTTCTTATTAACCATCTCTAATGCCAAATCTGTATCACAATCAATCCTATAGAAACAAAGATTTAAAAAATGTTTTATGTTATTCACTCAGTGATGAACTGGAGATATTAAGGATGTGCCCAAATTAACCGTTCATTGCCCATAATTGAATTTTAATAAGAATAAAATACAACTCTGGTTTAGATAATTTGTTCATCAGCAAGATTGAGATGAGTGACAACAGGCTCTAAAGAAAAAGTTGACATTTAAAAGACTTGAATTTATATAGCGCCTTTCATGACCACAGGACGTCTCAAAGCGCTTTACAGCCAATGAAGTACTTTTGGAGTGTAGTTACTATTGTAATGTCAGCTGCCTCCCCCCATCATCCTATATTTCCACTCCAATGTAGGTTTGATCATTTTCTTTCTTAAACTCTTGCCATTTAAACAAGTATGTAAAAATTCTCCCGTAAAGGAGAGATATTATATTTACAGAAGTACAATATCAAAAGTTGCAGATGACACCAAATAGTTACTACTGAGGAGGATTGCAACAAAATGCAAGACGACGCCAAACTTGCAGAGTGGGCGTCAAAACGGAGTAAGGAGGGCTCTTATTCTTTGTAAAATGGGGCAGAGGCACATAGGGATCTGGAGGTATAGATTCACAAATCATTAAAAGTAGCAACGCAAGTTAACAAAAGCCATATAAAGTGCAAACAAAACACTAGGGTTCATTTCTAGAGCAATAGAATTCAAAAGCAGAGAAGTTATATTTGAACATATATAGAACCTTGGTTAGACCACACTTAGAATACTGTGCACAAAAGGATATAGAAGCACTGGAGAAAGTGCAAAAAAGATTTACAAGGATAATTCCAGAACTGAGAGAGTACAGCTATCATTAAAGATTGAGCAGGCAGGGCTCTTTTCTCTAGAAAAGAGGCTGAAAGATAAACATAGAGGTCTTTAAAATTATGAATGGGTTCGATAGGATAGATGTGGAGAAGATGTTTCCACTTATGGGGGAGTCCAAAACTAGGGGCCATCAATATAAGATGTCACTAATAAAGCCAAGGAGTTCAACAACTTGCATTTATCTCACGCCTTTAACGTAGTAAAACAGTCTAAAGCACTTCACAGAAGTGTTATCAAACAAAATTTGACACCAAGCCACATAAGGCCATATTAGGACATAGCTTGGTCAAATAAGTTGATTTTAAGGAGCGTCTGAAAGGAAGAGCGGTAGAGATGCGGAGAGATTTAGGGAGGGAATTCCAAAGCTTGGGACCTGGGCAGCTGAAGGCACGGCCGCCCAATGGCGGAACGATTAAAATTGGAGATGTGCAAGAGGCCAGAATTGGAGGAGCGCAGAGATCTCGGAGGGTTGTAGGGCTGGAGGAGGCTATAAAGATAGGGAGGGGGCGAGGCTATGGAGGGATTCGAAAACGAAGATGAGAATGTTAAAATCAAGACATTGCTTAACCGGGAGCCAATGTAGATTAGCTAGCACAGGGGTGATGGATGAGCGGGACTTGGTTCGAGTTAGGACATGGGCAGCAGAGTTTTAGCTGAGGTCACGTTTATGTAGGGTAGATGATGGGAGCCTGACCAGGAGAGCATTGGAATAGTCAACTCTAGAGGTAACAAAGGCATGGATGAGGGCTTCAGCAGCAGATGAGCTGAGGCAGGGGCGGAGACAGACGATGTTACAGAATTGGAAGTAGGTGGTTTTGATGATGGAGTGGATAGGTGGTTCGAAGCTCATCCCGGGGTCAAATATGACACCAAGATTGTGAACGGCCTCAGACAGTTGCTAGGAAGAGGGATGGAGTTGCTAGGGAACGGAGTTTGTGGCAGGGACGGGAGACAACGGCTTTGGTCTTCTCAATATTTAGTTGGAGGAAATTTCTGCTCATCCAGTACCGGATGTCAGACAAGCAATCTGAGGTTGAGAGAGGTGGTGGTGAAGTAGATCTGGGTGTCATCAGCGCACATGTGGAAATTGACGCTGTGTTTTCGAATGATGTCACCACGGGGCAGCATGTAAAGAAATAGGAGGGAGCCAAGGATAGATCCTTGAGGGACTCCAGAGGTAACGGTAGTTTGCAAGGTCAGAGAGGTCAAGGGCTGGTAGTTTGAGGAGAGGGGAACATACCTGAGGAGCGGGAACAATTAACAATATCAGCTGACATGCGGCCAGGAAAGGAAGTTGGGTGGTCAGCAGTTTGGTGGGAATAGGGTCATGGGAGCAGGAAGTGGCGCACATGGACAAGATGAGCTCGGAGAGGGCATGAGGGTAGATAGGAGAGAAACTATGGAAAGGTGCAGATTCAGAGCTAGGGCAGAGGGAAAACCTTAGGAGCTATGGCTCGGTGGGTTAGGGGAAAGGGGGTAAGTGACAGTGGCAGCTGAACAGATTGTCTCAATCTTAGTGATAAACAAGTCCATAACTTCCTCGTACTTGTTGTTGGAGGTGATGATGGAAGAATCAAGGGAGAGGGGTTTAAGAAGATGCTTTGTAGTGAAGAGAAGCCGTGGGTTATCTTTGCATTCAAGAAGATCCTGGAAAAGTGAGCAGTTTTGACAGATGAGAGCAAGACTGGATAGTGCTTTATATGATCCATCCCGATCTGGCAATGAATGGCTAAACCAGTTGTTTGCCATATTCATTCAAGTCTCTGTCCCTTGGACTTAAGGGAGCAGAAATGAGGCCCATACCAAGGGGAACGACCAGGGTGAGAGAGTAATGGTTTTAATAGGGACAAGGGAGGTGTGGGTGTGATTGAGCAGATGTGTAGCTGCAAAAATGTTGTGGTGAATGGAGGGCCAAAGGCTGGACAGCTGGGAATTTGAAAGTGCAGCTGTGAGTGACTTGGAGGGGAGCTTTTTCCTGGGTTGGACACAGAAGGAAGTAGGGTTGGGAGGGGAACGTGAGCGGAGAGCAATATAAGGAAGTGATCAGAGGTGGCCTTATTTGTAACTGACAATGGGAGTAAAGGCCACATGAGATGGCAAGCTCAAGGCGGTGGCTGTGAATATGAGTAGGGGAGTTTATATGGAGGGAGAGATTAAGAGAGGATAGGAAGGCAGTGAACTCAGAGGAGAGCACGGTGAGTTGCGATGGAGGTTGAAATCACCGAGGATAAGAAGTCACTCGGTGCAGAGGCTGAGGGAGGAAAGTAGTAAAGATATCTCGGTGAGAAACTTGCCGTGGTACTTGGGTGGGTGGTAGAGAACAAGGATTTTAAATGAGAGTCGACTCAAAAGGATGACCAGGTGCCAGAGAGGTAAGGGCACAGACCCAAGGTGTGTTCAGGAGAAATATGCCTACTCAGAGAGTGGTGAGAATGTGGAACTCACCAGTAGTTGAGGCGAATAGCATGGATGCATTTAAGGGGAAGCTAGATAAGTACATGAGGGAGAAAGGAAATGTTGAGAGGGTGAGATGAAGTAAATAGAGTAGGAGTGGGAGTAGGCTCATGTGGAGCATATCCACCAATATATCCCGAATGGCCTGTGCTGTTAATTCTATGTCATTCTATTTAGACAAGGTGAAAAATCTGGGGGGGATGGGAGGGGAGTGGATAATTTTCCAATGTCATGCTTTCAGCGGAGAGTATGGTACCTCAGCAAGGTAAATGGTAAATGAGGCTGTACACTGGACAGAAGATCACCCATTGTGTGTGCTCAAATGTATGATGTGTAGCCAGTGATTGACTTTCTACACCAGAGCATAAACTCAGCAAATCATCCCTCAACTCCAAATTGTGATCCCCTCCAAGCAGAAAGTTAGTAAGAGCACGTGCTGCAGTGTATATCCTGGACAAAGGATCATCCTGCAGAAATAATCTATATCTGTGTTAGCTTCAAAGTTAATTACATCAGGGACAAGTCGGGATTAAATGAACCACAGGCACCCAGAACAGAACAGAAGCAACTGGGACCTCCTGCTTGCCACATGGGTATATTTCCAAAAACATGTGAATATATTGGTGAGGAATTCTGATAGTTTCCATAAATTTGCTGTTAAATGCATTTTTCTCACCTACACGTACTTCCCTCCTGTGGATAAAGTGCCGAGTTCAAAATAACAAAAGCAGAGGAAAATAAAGCTTGCGGAAGACATTGATTGCTTGTTAATGTTCGCAATGTGCTCACTTAAGTCAGTTGGGGCATTTTTTGTGGAAAAAAAATTCAAAGAGCAAGATTTTCATATCATCAGACCTGCTGTAAGTTTCTGAGCAAAGGTCTCGGTATCCAAGCCTCGGCAGAACATTAGCAGAAGCAATGCGGCTGTTTTTGTGCGATAGCGGTGATCATTTCTGACCTGTTCTCTCCTGTTAGACATGGCTCCTGCTGCACAGTTGGCCAAATAAATTGTCATTGCCTACTTCAACAATATGCTCTATGAAGACACTGACATCCATAAAGTATTGTACATCATAAATAATGGCTTCACTATTCTCAACTGCACTTGCCATTCGTTAGCTGTGTCTCAGTGGGTAGCACTCTCGCCTCCGAGTCAGAAGGTTGTGGGTACAAGTCCCACTCCAAAGACTTAAGCACATAAATCTAGGCTAATACTCCAGTGCCGTGCTGAGAGAGTGCTGCACTGTCGGAGGTGTCGTCTTTCGGATGAGACATTAAACCGAGGCCCCATCTGCTCTCTCAGGTGGACGTAAAAGATCCCATGGCATTACTTCAAAGAAGAGCAGGGGAGTTAGCCCCGGTGTCCTGGCCAATATTTCTTCTTCTTAGGCGGTCCCTCGTATTGAGGATGACTTGCTTCCACACCAAAAAGGCATTGTTCACAGGTGTTTCAATGAAGGGCCTAATATTCCAGATCCCGAACTACATATTGAAGGGTGGAAGATGCCTGTGTGTGGATTTTTTTAACGTGTGGTGACCGTTGCACACCAGCCACCACACGGGTTTGACAGAAACATAGAAAATAGGTGCAGGAGTAGGCCATTCTGCCCTTTGAGCCTGCACCACCATTCAATAAGATCATGGCTGATCATTCACCTCAGTACCCCTTTCCTGTTTTCTCTCCATACTCCTTGATCCCTTTAGCCTTCCCTTGGTCTTGCCCACGCTGCTCCACCTCTGAATTTTGACCACTCCTTCATCCTCTCCTCTCCACTTCCGATCTCCGGACCTCGCAGGTCCCGACCTCCGGACTTCACTGGTCCCTAACTCCGCTCCTCGGTGGTCCCTCCCTCCGCTCCTCCCTGATTCCGACCTCCGCTCCACGCCGCTTCTGACCTCCACTCCTGCCCATTTCCAACCTCCGCTCCTCGCCGCTTCCGACTTTCTCGTTGTTGATTCTGCTGCTGCGGTGGCTAGCCAGGAGAGAGCACCAGTGGTAGGAGACCACAGCTGGGGAACCTTAGGGATGGTCCCTGGCAATCGGAAGGAGGGTTGGTTGGTGATCAGAGGCGGGAGGGGAAAAGGGCAGCAATCGGAGGGTTCCTAGAGGGGCCGTGGGAGGCCATTGTTTCCGCAGATTAGTTTTGAATTTACCCCTTCAAACGCAGACCATGTCCTCTGCATCTACTGTTCTGGACAAGGTGAATTAGTTTGTTGTGGTCTACATCATCTAGTCCCTTTAGAAGCATATCACCGCGCAATCTTCTATTTTCCAGTGAGAACATGCTCAATTTATAGAATCACACCTCATAATTCAATCCCTCCATCCCCTCTGAACTGCACTGAAATGTCAGCTTGGATTATGTGCTCAAGTCTCTGGAGTAGGTCTTGAACCCACAAACTTCTGACTCAGAGGTGAGAGTGCTACTATTTAGCCACAGCTGAGACTTATTTTACAGACCACATTGACTACTGGGTGATGGGGTGTGCACTGAAAGGACAGGGAAACATAATGTGTTCTTATTAGTGAAGTACAGAGCTTGCTGGTGGTTCTGTTAGTCCTCGTCACGAGGGAATGCCGAGTAGTAGTAGTAGTGTCTGGTTAGTAACTGAGCCATGAAAGCAAAAGAAATCTTGGGTCTGATCGCCGGACTTTGCTGAGTTAGTTGATCTCAGCCATGTGACGGTAAAGTCACTATAATTCCTCTTTTTTGGGGAATTTGGAGTTTGCTGCGCGAGGCTGGAGCTTTGGGCAAATCAGAAAAAGCCCGACTTCATGGGACAGTCAGAGGAATAGTTTGGAGTGCAAGGTTGGAGCTGTGGGCAAATCCAAAAAGGCTAGCCACCGCAGCAGCAGAATCAACAATGAGGAAGTCGGAAGCGGCGTGGAGCGGAGGTTGGAAATGGGCAGGAGTGGAGGTCAGAAGCGGCTAGGTCTTAGTCCAGTGGCAAGGATTAACCAAGACGACTGGAGACCAGCTCTTCTGATATACTCACACAGCAAAGGCAGGCTGTGTTATTTTCTGGGGAGGTGGTGGCAGGGGAGGGGAAGCTTTTATGGTCATTTTTCTCGCGCTAGTTCACTAATTACCAAATTTATTGAATTCAGTTTTACAACTTGTCATGATGCGATTTGAACTCTCAGCTTCTAAGTTGCTAGTCCAGTGTTATAACAATCCCACCCTTTCAGCTCTCTGGCACACTATGCCATTCATTTACTCGCTAGGCCAGGCTGGGAAACTACTGGGTTTTATCTGCTTTACATAAATCAATTTTTATTAATTCCAATATTTATCCCTCAATCAACATAACAAAAAAACAGATTATCTGGTCAAAATCACATTGCTGTTTGTGTGAGTTTGCTGTGCACAAATTGGCTGCTGCGTTTCCCACATTACAACAGTGACTACACCCAAAGGTATTTAATTAGCTGTAAAGCGCTTTGATTCGTCCGGTTGTCGTGAAAGGTGCTATATAAATGTAAGTCTTTCTTTCTTTCTTTCATTATGGTGAGCTTGTGTCTTTCGCAGAAGAACTGTTATATCATGTGCTAGATATGGCCATGCTGTTCAAAAGTCAATGAGACTGAAAGTTGTAAATACCAACGCAAGGAGTCAGATACTTGCATGCACCAAAATGAATGTACCAGGAATATTAAGACACATGATAGATACTTACTAATTCAAGTCACACAATATTTGGCTCAGTACATAGCTTTGTTCCATTTTACTGATTAAATAAAACAAACATTTTTGGCAGGTCAGGCAAAAGATTTTGTAGAGATTGTACTGCTGTTATTTTGTTTCCTTTACAAAATTAGTAGCCATAGAAATGGGAGTAGCATCAATTGCAGAGGGGAACATGAAGGAGACAACAGCAAGGTAGTAACAGGGCAATGGTAGCTCAGCACTATGCCAACCATTCCCAAGCACTCAGGATAAAGAGAGGCCTGCATGACCATGAGTTGTTTTATATTTTGCCGGATGGGTAAGTTTACAGATAGATTTTGTGATTCTCTTCTCTGTTCTCTTTCTTCTCCCCGTACCACATGACATTATTTATGAAGTACAAGACTTTATGTAAGTCAGTGTCTTTAGAGAGCATACTGTACTTTCATGCATTTATTATGAATGTTATTTTTAGTGGTATATAGGAAGTTGACAGGGAACCAACATGGGCAGTTGAAGAACTCTGGTGCGACAGAATTCAAGGATTTGATGGTCCATTTTGTAGTGCATGCCAGTTGTTTATCAAGAGCAATTTATTAAATAGATAGTGATTTTTTTTAATAAAAAGACTGCGTCTCTGATTATTTTATTTTTACTAACAGAATATTGAGCATTTTGGACCATTTGCCAATCAGGCATTTTAATACACTGTACAGAAGCGTATCAGAACAGGCGGCGGATATTCCGGTCTTTTGGGCTCTGTTTTTCACCCCGGAGCGGCGGCAAGGTGTTCTGGGCGGGCGGTCAGCCTCCAGCTCCCCGCAGGGGATTTTCGGGGCCGGTTTTGTGGCGCGCGGAGCAGCACCGCCCGGAAGAGCTGCGCCCGGTGTACAACACCCCTGGTTGCGACACCGGCGCAGTTTTTGACTTCACCCCGACTCGTACACCCCGCAGCGCGCCTTGTAGTGAATGTCTTGGAAAACGGGTGGTCCGACCTATACCGACTGCAGGGAGGTAAGTAATGCCGTCCCAAGGTAGGTGTGATTCTGTTTTCTTTTAATTTTTTTGCGATTTATGCTGCGGGCAATGTTTTGGGAATGTTTTAGCGGGAGGTTTCTGCCCCCTCCCCCAGGCGTCTCTCGGAATGCTCCCGGCCCGACTCTTTAGTTCGGGATTTTCCCATGCTAACACCCCAAGGGAGGTGTGCAACGCCTCCCTTAGCGCCGCGCCCCCTGACTCAGGGCCCAGCTGTCCAATTTTGCTGACGGAGGCGAAAACTGTTCCCGGGCGCAAACTTTACCGCCCCGCCGCCATTACCGCCCCAAAATCATCAAAGCTGAAAATCCAGCCCAAAGTCTTTCAATTAAGTAGATAAATGTACTTTTCAAATCAAAAAATCCATTTCTACAATTAAAGAATCAAATAAACAATTCTACCTAATCTTTAAACAATAGATAACTTTTCAGACATATAGTGTGTTTCAAAAACACTTGTGCTTTTATCTATAGCTGCAGCAGTGTCTCAGTGCCAATGGATGAGATTTCAGAATCTCTACCTACAAACAGAATAATGACCCTGGCAAAGACAAAAGGAAGTTTAGTTAAGTTGTGAATCTACCCATAATCAAAGACTCATTATTTCAATAACTAAATGTGTTTAAAATTCTGTGGACTATGACTACAAAAGAACTTGGATAGCAAAGAAGTAAAAATGGCAAGGTAACATTGGGGATAAGGGATGCAAGAGCATGTTAGTGCCAAAACATTGCAACTATTGAGATATTTTTTTCATTTCCTCCAATAATAACTAACAGTGTAGGAAGTCTGGATGACTGTATATAGGTTGCTTGCTTCCCTAAGATCAAACTGCATCCTCCCTATCCCTTTCCTGATGCCTGACAATCAAAAAGACTTGTAAAATTAATATTGGATATCTCATCAATGCACCTAAACAAAAAAGTAAAATGAATGAACTGGAATATTGTCCCTGCCAAGCCCCGAGTCTATAGTTATAGAGTCACAGAGATCCTTCAAACATGAAATACCATATGTAGTATTCATATTTGCAGGCCAATCACTGTTACAGAACCTGCCACTTTTTAAAATGATGTTAATTTTGTTCCAATTGTTAGTATCCTCTCTGCCCGACCCTACAATACACATGATAAGCAAAGTGGTGAATCTCCCATTTTTTGAAGTGGATTCCAAATGAATACATTTATATTTTTTGCTAGCATAATCAAATTAAATCATGGACACTGAAAATACAATATTCAACAATAAAACAGTGTACACTGTAGAGTAAATTCACCACTCCTGCACTCACAGCAAGGAGTGCACTAAAAGAGATTGAGAGTCACAACACTGATTCTCTGGCCTACACTAATTGGCACAGCTCCCTGCTGAGGAAATAGTGAAGTTTTCCACAAAAATAATTTGCTAATTTAAGGAGCATGTATTCCCTTTATCCCCACGCCCCCCAGACCAGGTACCAACTGTAAATAAGAAGCTGGGGGAGGGGGGGGGGGGCGGGGTAGAGTTCAAGTTAACATTTTTGTTTTAAAATAAATGTGGAGTTTCGGAATTCAGTCTACTAAGCAGAATATTTATCGGTCTGCAATGATTTTACTAATTAGAATATCAGTTTATTATCTGTAAAGCTTTTGGTGATAGGAATAAAAGTATTGCTCTTACAACCTGTAACTTTAATAATGAGATCATATCTGAAATGGAAATCTTTAAATCAACTTTATTGCAACTGATTATTGGATTTCAAAAAGATTGATTTACTATTTGTGAATGGGCTGAGCTGTCTTCTTACTCAGTAGTAATTATAGTGGCAAGGAGGTTCTCCACTAAGCACTGCTGCAAATCCTGCCTGAAAGGTCAAGTGCAAATACCACTCAATTCTCCAATGCAAGTTCATGTGCAACAGTTTGCACAGCAACAGGTTCAAACTCAGAAGGATTTTCCAATCAGATCAAGGAAAGAAACAAATAGGTTACGGCCAATCTAAACAGGAAAAAAAATAGCAAGGATAGTCTAGCGCCCGGAGACAGTTACACGTTTCTCTGCCTCAGCAAGGGCTTTTAAAATATCTAAATGTTAGTAAACATTTGGATTATGTTATGAAAAGCTTGAACCAAAGATACAAAGGGTAGTCAAAGCTTTAGATTATACTGAATGTGCAATAATGAATGCTTGAAAATGCAGTAATGTTAAATGTCTATGATAATTAGTTTTTAAGTAATCCACAAAATGTTGTGATGGTGGGGAAACATTCTATGAATTCTCAATGTCTGATTATCTTGTGAGAAAATGCAGCAAGTGAATATCAATGAAGTGGTTTGCCAGCCTAGATGGTGTCATTCTGCAATTGATACCACTTTAAATATGAGATTAACATTTTTATAAATGGGGTGGAGTTAAATTTACAGATTAGTTGAATATAGCTGAACCCTATGGCTTTACAGTAATTCCAAATAAAAGTTGATCTTTTAAATTAACTATGTGTGTATATAAATGAAGCTGTCTTTATAAATACCAGATGAAATTGTGACCTAAAATGAAGTGTTATATTAAGAGGCAATATAAACAACAACTTACATTTGTATAGTGCCTTTAACATCCCGACACTTCACAGGAGCATTATCGAACAAAATTCGACACCAAGCCGCATAAAGAGATATTAGGACTGGTGTCCAAAAGCGGGTGAAAGAGGTAGGTTTTAAAGGGGGAGATATAAATAGGTGGTTTAGGGAATGAATTCCAGAGCTTAAGGCTCAGTCAGCTGAAGGCATGGTTGCCAATGGCAGAGTGATAAAAATCTGGGATGCGCAAGAGGCCAGAATTGGAGGGGGGTTGTAGGATGTTAGAGATGTAGGAAGGGGCAAGGCCATGGAGGGATTTTAAAGCAAGGATGAGAATTTTAAAATCAAGACGATACCAGACTATTGTAAATCAGCGAGCACAGGGGTGATGATGGGTGATTGGGATTTGGTGCGAGTTAGGATACCAGCGGCAGAGTTTTGGACAAACTCCAGTTTACGGAAAGTGGGAGGCCTGCCAGCAGTATTGGAACAGTCTAGTTTAGAGATAAGGTAGGAGGGTTTCAGCAGCAGATGAGCTGAGGCAGGGGCGGCGATGGGCGATGTTACGGAAGTGGAAGTAGGTACTCTTGGTAATGGAGAGGATATGAAGACACATGTGGCCTCTTTAATGAAATTTGTGGAACACATTATGAAGAATGAAAGCCCCTGCAGTAAGAATGGGGAAAAGGGGCAGTTAAAGTAAGTAGTAATTAAGTGATAAGGACAGGAGCAGGCCATTCAACACCTTGAGCCTGTTCCGCCATTCAATTAGATTGTGGCTGATCTACATGTTAACTTCATCTACCAGCCTAGTTCTGTGACCCTCAATACTTTTGCCTAACTAAAATCTATCACTCTCAGTTTTGAAATTTTCAATTGACCCCCAGCCTCATCAACCTTTTGGGGGAGAGATTTCCACTACCCCTTGTGTGAAGAAGTACTTTCTGACATCAGTGTCTCCCTGCTAACGGAGGCAGCTCGAGCCTGGAGCAGCTGGAGGGAGATTTAAACATCAGGGTCTCCCTGACAACGGAGGCAGCATGAGCCTGGAGCAGCTGAAGGGAGATTTAAACATCAGCATCTGCATGACAATGGAGGCAGCTCGAGCCTTGAACAGCTGGAGGGAGATTTAAACATTAGCATCTCCCTGACAACGGAGGCAGCTCGAACCTGGAGCAGCTGGAGGGAGATTTAAACATCAGCGTCTCCCTGACAACACAGGCAGCACGAGCCTGGAGCAGCTGGAGGGAGATTTAAAAATCAGCCTCTCCCTGACAACAGAGGTGGTTCGAGCCTGGAGCAGCTGGAGGGAGATTTAAACATCAGCATCTCCATGACAACGGAGGCAGCTTGAGCCTGGAGCTATGACAGGTCCTATCAAGAGGACAAAATGAGAAATAAAAATAGTGACATTTTGACATCACAAGGATGGAGGACAGCGATTGGTTCTTCCATATTAATTGAATCACTGGACAGGGAATGAATCTTAAAGAAAGCTAATAACTGATTGAATTTGATTCAATTGCTGATTTTCTAATTTTAACTTAATTTATAATTATGGTATATATTATTTAATTTTGTTTAATTATAATTAATCTTTTGTATACTGATTTTACAATTGTATACTCCTTATTGTATTACTTACAATGTAATTTGAATTTATTTTTTGGGTTTTTTCGCTGTGTATATCGGCATGCGCATTTTGGCTGCCACTTCGGACCCGAGCCTTTAACCTCTTTTTACACTTCCTTCTCATGCTTTTTCTCTCTCTCCCTCAATGGTCAATATCCGATGTGTTGTAAAATTGTTGTGAAGCGCCTTGGGATGTTTTACTACATTAAAGGCGCTATATAAATAAAAGTTATTATCATCCCTGAACAGCCTAGCTCTAATTTTAAGCTACTGCCATCTTATTCTGGACTCTCCCACCAGAGAAAGCAGTTTCTCTCTATCAACTCCTTTGATCATCTTAAACGTCTCAATTAGATCACTCCTTAATCTTCTATACTCAAGGGAATACAAGCCTAGTCTATGCAACCTGTTCTCATAATTTAACCATTTTACCCCCTATATCATTCTAATGAATCTGCACTGCACTTCCTCCAAAGCCAATATATACTTCCTGAGGTACAGTGCCCGGAATTGTATGCGGTACTCCAGAGGGGGTCTAACCAGAGCTCTGTACAACTCGAACATAGGGATTGAAATAAAAGATCAGAAGGGATCACGCTAATAGAGGTGTACCACAACCCACCAATAGTGGAAAGGAAGTGGAAGAAGAAATATGTAAACAAATATTTGAAATGAGTGAAGGGCATAGAATAATAATCATGGGAGATTAATAACTACCCTCAAGTAAACTGGCAAGAAGAGGTAGCAAAAGGGGTACAGAGAATGGAGTTTTTACAATGTGTGCAGGACTCCTTTCTTACCCAGTATGTAAAAATCCCAATAAGAGAGGGATCTAGTAATGGGAAATAAACCAGAACAGATAACAAGAGAGTATATGAGAACATCTAGGCAATAGCAATCACAACATAGGAACCTTTGCAGGGAGACAGAGGAAAGTAGAATGGGGGCAGAAGCAAAAGATAGAAAGAAGAAAAGTAAAAGTGGAGGGCAGAGAAACCCAAGGCAAAAATCAAAAAAGGCCCTATTACAGCAAAATTCTAAAAGGGCAAAGTGTGTTAAAAAGACAAGCAGAAAACGCTAGTGGGAGTTGTGTACAGACCACCAAATAGTAGTAGTGAGGTTGGGGACAGCATCAAACAAGAAATTAGGGATGCGTGCAATAAAGGTACAGCAGTTATCATGGGCGACTTTAATTTAAATATAGATTGGGCTAACCAAACTGGTAGCAATACGTTGGAGGAGGATTTCCTGGAGTGTATTAGGGATGGTTTTTTAGACCAATATGTCGAGGAACCAACTAGAGGGCTGGCCATCCTAGACTGGGTGATGTGTAATGAGAAAGGGCTAATTAGCAATCTTGTTGTGCGAGGCCCCTTGGGGAAGAGTGACCATAATATGGTAGAATTCTTTATTAAGATGGAGAGTGACACAGTTAATTCAGAGACTAGGGTCCTGAACTTAAGGAAAGGTAACTTCGATGGTATGAGACGTGAATTGGCTAGAATAGACTGGCAAATGATACTTAAAGGGTTGACGGTGGATAGGTAATGACAATCATTTAAAGATCACATGGATGAGCTTCAACAATTGTACATCCCTGTCTGGAGTAAAAAATAAAATGGGGAAGGTGGCTCAACCATGGTTAACAAGGGAAATTAAGGATAATGTTAAATCCAAGGAAGAGGCATATAAATTGGCCAGAAAAAGCAACAAACCTGAGGACTGGGAGAAATTTAGAATTCAGCAGAGGAGGATAAAGAGTTTAATTAGGAGGGGGAAAATAGAGTATGAGAAGAAGCTTGCCGGGCACATAAAAATTGACTGCAAAAGCTTCTATAGATATGTGAAGAGAAAAAGATTAGTGAAGACAAACGTAGGTCCCTTGCAGTCTGATTCAGGTGAATTTATAATGGGGAACAAAGAAATGGCAGACCAGTTGAACAAATACTTTGGTTCTGTCTTCACGAAGGAAGACACAAATAACCTTCCGGAAGTACTAGGGGACCGAGGGTCTAGTGAGAAGGAGGAACTGAAGGATATCCTTATTAGGCAGGAAATTGTGTTGGGGAAATTGATGGGATTAAAGGCCGATAAATCCCCGGGGCCTGATAGTCTGCATCCTAGAGTACTTAAGGAAGTGGCCCTAGAAATAGTGGATGCATTGCTCATCATTTTCCAACAGTCTATCGACTCTGGATCAGTTCCGAGGGACTGGTGGATAGCTAATGTAACAACACTTTTTAAAAAGATAGGGAGAGAGAAAACAAGTAATTATAGACCGGTTAGCCTGACATCAGTAGTGGGGAAAATGTTGGAATCAATTATTAAAGATGAAATAGCAGTGCATTTGGAAAGTAGTGACAGGATCGGTCCAAGTCAGCATGGATTTATGAAAAGCAAATCATGCTTGACAAATCTTCTGGAATTTTTTAAGGATGTAATGAGTAGAGTGGACATGGGAGAACCAGTGGATGTGGTGTATTTGGACTTTCAAAAGGCTTTTGACAAGGTCCCACACAAGAGATTGGTGTGCAAAATCAAAGCACATGGTATTGGGGGTAATCTCCTGACGTGGATAGAGAACTGGTTGGCAGACAGGAAGCAGAGAGTCAGGATAAATGGGTCCTTTTCAGAATGGCAGGCAGTGACTAGTGGGGTGCCGCAGGGCTCAGTGCTGGGACCCCAGCTACTTACAATATGCATTAATGATTTAGATGAAGGAATTGAGTGTAATATCTCCAAGTTTACAGATGACACTAAGGCCCCAAGTTTCCACATGATTTGCTCCAGATTTTTAGGAGCAACTGGTGTAGAATGGAGTATCTTAGAAATCGGAATTCTCGTCATTTAGTTTGCTCCAGTTCTAGTCAGTTAGAACAGTTTCACTTTGGAACAGAATCTTTTTTTCAAAAGAGGACGTGTCCGGCCACTTATGCCTGTTTTCAAAGTTTCGTCAGTGAAAACTTACTCCAAACTAACTTAGAATGGAGTAAGTGAAGATTTTTGTACGCTGGAAAAAACCTTGTCTACACTTTAGAAAATCAGGCGAAAGTTACAAATCAGGTGTAGGGAATGGCGGGGGGGAAGTTTAAAGGGAAGTTTACAAACATTAAACACGTCAGTTTTACAAATAAAGAGCCATCATCAATAATAAATGATAAATACATCAATAAATCAACAAATAAATCAATCAAAAAAAATAATAAGAAATAATTTTTTTTTTTAAATCAATAAATAAAACATTTTCTACTTACCGACTGCAGCACCAGGAGCCCTCCAACAGCGTGCTGGGATGCCCCCCCCCCAGTGTGTCTCTGTCAGTGTCTCTATCTCCCTGTCTGTCTGTGTGTGTCTCTCATTCTCTGTCTGTCAGTGTCTGTGTTTCTGACAGCGAGGGGAGGGGGAGGAGGGGGGTAGAGGGAGAGAGGGGGGGAGCGGAGGGAGGGAAGGGGAGAAGGGGGAGGGATGGGGGAGAAGGGGGAGGGGGGAGAAGGGGGAGGGGGGGAGAAGGAGGAGGAGAAGGGGAGGGGGGAGAGGGGGGAGAAGGGAGAAGGGGATAAAGGGGAGAAAGGAGATGGGGGAAGGAGATGGGGGAAGGAGATGGGGGGGAAGGAGATGGGTGGGTAGGAGATGGGGGGGAAGGAGATGGGGGGAAGGAGATAGGGGGTGAAGGAGATGGGGGGGAAGGAGATGGGGGGTGGGGGGAAGGAGATGGGGGGGAAAGGAGATGGGGGGAAAAGGAGATGGGGGAAGGAGATTGCGGGGGGGAAGGAGATGGGGGGGGAAGGAGACGGGGGAGGGGGGGGAAAGGAGAAGGGGGAGGGAGGTTGAACGGGCCAGGCCCGAGACTTCGGGCAGGACCCGTCCCCAGCACCAGATTTACAGGTAGGTGGCCTTGGGTCGGGTCGCGGGGAGCGCGGGTCGGCGGGGTGGTGAGAGGGAGGTCGGTTCGGTTCGGGTCAGGGGGAGGGAGGGAGAGGGAGGTCAGGTCGGGGGGAGGGAGGTCAGGTCGGATCCAGTCCGGGGGTGGGGGGAGGGAAGCGGGAGTCGGGTCGGGTCCGGAGGCGGGGGGGGGAGCGGGAGTCAGGTCGGGTCCGGAGGCGGGAGGGCGGCGGGGGGAAGCGGGAGTCGGGTCGGGTCCGGTCCGGTCCGGGGGCGGGGAAGCGGGAGTCGAGTCAGGTCGGGAGGAAGCAGGAGCTGGCCGTGGGAGGAGCCTTATTCACGCAGCCCCAGTGAGGCCATTCGGCCAGGGCTAGGGGCTGCGTGCTTCGGGCCCCTCCCACACAGTTTCGGGCACCTGGAGCTACTGCACTTGCGCGCCCACTGTAGCGCGCATGTGCAGAGGTCCCGGCACTGTTTTCAGCGCAGGGACCTGGCTCCGCCCCTACAGCTCCTGCTGCGCTGTGCCGAGGGCCAGAAGACCTGCAGGAAGATGGAGAATCTGGAGGCTTTTTTTAGTCGCACTTTGTGGCGCGAAAAACAGGCGTCCAGGTCGGGACTGCGCTGTTCTAGGCGCGGCTCGAAACTTGGGCCCATAACTGGGTGGCGGTGTGAGCTGTGAGGAGGATGCTAAGAGGCTGCAGGGTGACTTGGACAGGTTAGGTGAGTGGGCAAATGCATGGCAGATGCAGTATAATGTGGATAAATGTGAGGTTATCCACTTTGGTGGCAAAAACATGAAGGCAGACTATTATCTGAATGGCGGCAGATTAGGAAAAGGGGAGGTGCAACAAGACCTGGGTGTCATGGTACATCAGTCATTGAAAGCTGGCATGCAGGTACAGCAGATGGTGAAAAAGGCAAATGGCATGTTGACCTTCATAGCTAGGGGATTTGAGTATAGGAGGAGGGAGGTCTTACTGCAGTTGTACAGGGCCTTGGTGAGGCCTCACCTGGAATATTGTGTTCAGTTTTGGCCTCCTAATCTGAGGAAGGATGTTCTTGCTATTGAGGGAGTGCAGTGAAGGTTCACCAGACTGATTCCCGGGATGGCTGGACTGACATATGAGGAGAGACTGGATCGACTGGGCCTGCATTCACTGGAGTTTAGAAGGATGAGAGGGGATCTCATAGAAACATATAAAATTCTGACGGGACTGGACAGGTTAGATGCAGGAAGAATGTTCCCGATGCTGGGGGAGTCCAGAACCAGGGGACACAGTCTAAGGATAAGGGGTAAGCCATTTAGGACTGAGATGAGGAGAAACTTCTTCATTCAGAGAGTTGTTAATCTGTGGAATTCCCTACCGCAGAGAGTTGTTGATGCTAGTTCATTGGATATATTCAAGAGGGAGTTAGATACGGCCCTTACGTAAGGGATCAAGAGGTATGGAGTGAAAGCAGGAAAGAGGTACTGAGGTGAATGATCAGCTATGATCTTATTGAATGGTGGTGCAGGCTCGAAAGGCCGAATGGCCTACTCCTGCACCTATTTTCTATGTTTCTATGTAACATAATAAGGTTTAAGATATTGAGAAGGACATAAATAAGTCAAAGACCTCAGCAATAAATTGGAAAAAACTGATTTTAAAGGGATGAGAATGAAAACAGGGATTTAAACTGAAAAAAACCTGACAAATATAGAAAGGATGCATTTATTTGTACTGCCAAAATGGCTACCTTGTCTCTGATTGGCTCTCCAATATCATTTGACCCTTGGAGGATAAGCCACACCTGAAGTTCCTCTGGAATGTGTAATTAGAACTGCCCAGCCCAAGTTCTGACTGACTTTCCATTTTGTAATTCAATCCATTTTGACTTCAGAAGCCACAGAGGATAGATCTCCTCAAAAGTCACCAAGTTCCAGCCGAAGTCCCTTACCCCAGCGCAAGTGCATGACCTTACCCCGTACCCAACCCATCACCACCTCCGCCCCCCCGCCCCCCCCCCCCCGGCCATACATGGGGCATTGTGTGCAGATTGTTAACAGGTTTATTGGGTATGAAGTGAATAGTGACAGTGTTGTGACTTCTGGATTTCATCTACACCAATGATGTCCCTTGTAACACACGCACCGAGTTTTCCGAGAAATCGTGTATGTCATGTTTGTAACTACAATGTAACAGCACTGTATTACTGGATACACTCAACACAGATGCACACCTTGACCACAGGGGGTGAACTTGTGGGAGACACTCTTTACCTGATCATTCAGGTATTTAAAGGGAGGTCCCACGCAGGGTCATCACTTCTGGAGTGCTGAATAAAGAGTTAAGGTCACTGAGTTGCCTTGTCCCTGGAATGTGCCTCGTGTGGTTTCATGCTGTAGAGTAAGGACTTTACATTGGCGACGAGAAACGGGAATTCACGACCCACGAGAATGGCCACCGGTAGCACAGAGGAATGGTACTGTGTTGGGGAAGACTGGAACGATTTTGTTGAGAGGCTTCAGCAGAGCTTTGTCACGAAAGACTGGCCGGGGGATGCAGCGGCCGACAAGCGTCGGGCTCATCTTTTGACCAGTTGCGGGCCAAAGACGTATGCACTCATGAAGGACTTACTGGCACCCGAAAAGCCGTCAGACAAAACCTTTGAAGAGCTTAACAAGTTGATTGGGGAGCACCTCATGCCGGCGAGCAGCATACACATGGCTCGACACAGATTCTACAGCCACCGACGTCTTGAAGGACAGAGCATACCAGACTTTGCAGCGGACCTCAGGCGCTTGGCCAGCCTCTGTAAGTTCACAGACGCCTGCAGGGGGCAGATGCTAAGGGACTTCTTTATCGAGGGTATCGGTCATGCGGGGATTTTTCGCAAATTAATTGAGACCAAGGACTTGACCTTGGAAGCGGCGGCGTTGTTGGCTCAGACTTTCATGGAGGGGGAGGAAGAGACGAAAATGATTTCCGCGCGCAATTCTGCCTCCAATGCGGCGATGGATCAGGGAGTCAACGTCCTCAATGCTACTCAGAGCCCCGCGGGCAGGCAGGGACAGTCCGACATTCATCAGGCAGTAATAGACCCCAGAGTAGGAACTCAGCAGAGACAATGGCAGGCTGAACAGATGTTCACGCCACCACAGTGGACAATGCTGCCTGGGATGGGGCCATTGACACCTACTAATAGGGTACTTAAGAGCAGTCAGAGGGACAGTCAGCGCGGAATTCCTGGCCACAGCCCTGTTGTCCCCAACCACGGAAACTTTAACTCATGCTGGAGGTGTGGGGGGAAACACTCAGCCAGATCTTGCAGATTCCAACAGTTTGTCTGCAGAAACTGCAATCTCAGTGGCCATTTAGCTCGTATGTGCAGAAAGCCTGCAACCAAACTGATATATGAGGCAGGTGGACCAGAAGAGGGTTCTGTGAGGCAGGATGAATTTTGGGGCAAATCGATGGACGCCGAGGTTCAGCGGGTCCATGCGGCGACTATTCACAGTTCATACACCAAAACGCCACCAATGATGATGAGGGTTTTATTGAACGGTATCCCAGTACGAATGGAGCTGGACGCGGGGGCCAGCCAGTCACTCATGGGCGTTCAACAATTCGAGAAGCTATGGCCACACAAAGCCAGTAGACCCAAATTAGAACACATCAAGATACAATTAAAGACTTACACCAAAGAAATCATTCCGGTGCCAGTCAGTGCAATGTTGGCTGTCACGCACGATGGCTTAGTGAACCGGCTGCCGCTCTGGATTGTCCCGGTCAATGGTCCCGCACTGTTGGGGAGGAGCTGGCTAGCCAAGATGAACTGGAAATGGGGGGATGCTCACGCAATGTCCTCGATGGAGCGAAGTTCGTGCTCACAAGTCCTACAACAATTCGAGTCACTTTTCCAACCGGGCGTCGGGACTTTCAAAGGCACTAAAGTAGTGATACACATCACCCCGGACGCCAGGCCAGTGCACCACAAAGCCAGAGCGGTGCCGTATGTGATGCGTGAGAAAATCGAGAGCGAATTGGACCGGCTATTGCGAGAGGGCATCATCTCCCCTGTTGAATTCAGCGACTGGGCGAGCCCCATCGTCCCCATTCTTAAAGCGGATGGCTCTGTCAGGATCTGTGGCGACTACAAGGCCACCATCAACCGGGTAACTTTCCAAGGCCAATACCCGCTCCCAAGAGTGGAGGACCTCTTCGCCACGCTGGCAGGCGGCAAGCTGTTCACCAAGTTGGACCTCACTTCAGCCTATATGACCCAGGAACTGGCCGACGAATCTAAACTACTGACTACCATCACCACGCACAAGAGACTGTTTGCGTATAACAGGTGCCCGTTTGGCATTCGATCAGCGGCCGTGATTTTTCAATGCAACATGGAAAGCCTGCTTAAATCCATCTCTGGAAGGATCGCATTCCAGGACGACATCCTCATCACAGGTCGAGACACCGAGGAACACCTCCACAACCTGGAGGAGGTGCTACGCCGACTGGACCGGGTAGGCCTGCGACTCAAGAAGTCTAAATGCATGTTCTTAGCTCCAGAGATTGAGTTTCTGGCAGGAGGGTAGTTGCAGATGGGATACGGCCCACCGAATCCAAATCAGAGGTGATTCGACGAGCATCCAGGCTCTGCAACACATCGGAGCTGCGTTCATTCCTGGGACTGTTGAACTATTTCGGGAACTTTCTGCCGAACTTGAGCACGTTATTGAAGCTGCTACACATGCTCCTGCATAAGGGTTGCGATTGGTTTTGGGGAGACTGTCAGGAATGGGCTTTTGATCGGGCGCGAAACCTACTGTGTTCAAACAAACTGTTGACCCTGTACGACCCTTGCAAAAGTTTAGTTCTGACATGTGATGCATCGTCCTATGGGGTTGGGTGCATGTTGCAGCAGGGTAATGCTGAGGGTCAGCTACAACCTGTGGCTTATGCCTCCAGGTCGCTCTCTCAAGCAGAATAGGGCTATGGGATGGTTGAGAAGGAAGCGCTCGCATGTGTCTATGGTGTAAAGAAAATGCATCAGTACCTCTTTGGTAGGAAGTTTGAATTAGAGACGGACCAAGCCGCTCACATCCCTGTTGTCAGACAGCAAGGCTGTCAATGCCAACGCATCAGCTCGCATACAGCGATGGGTTCTCACGCTAGCTGCTTATGACTACTCCATCCGGCACCGGCCCGGCACTGAAAATTGCGTTGACGCGCTCAGCAGGCTCCCACTGGCCACCACCGAGGGGGCAGATGAGCAAAGCGCTGAGATGGTCATGGCAGTCGATGCCTTTGACAGTGCAGGCTCCCCTATCACAATCCGCCAGATCAAAATCTGGACAAACAGGGATCCCCTCCTATCCCTGATTAAGAAATGTGTCCTGACTGGAGATTGGGCGCTCACACACGGAGCATGCCCTGAGGAGGTCAGACCATTCCACAGACGGATGGATAAGCTCTCCATCCAAGCTGACTGCCTACTATGAGGCAGCCTGGTAGTCATGCCTCAGAAGGGCAGGGAGGTGTTCATTAGGGAACTCCACAGCGAGCACCCAGGCATTGTGATGATGAAGGCCATTGCCCGGTCACACATTTGGTGGCCCGGAATTGACTCAGACCTGGAACACTGTGTTCGCAGGTGCACAACATGTGCCCAGATGGGTAATGCCCCCAGGGAGGCCCCGATCAGCCCGTGGCCCTGGTCACGCATTCACATTGACTACGCGGGCCCGTTCATGGGGAAGATGTTCCTTATCGTTGTAGATGCGTACTCGAAATGGATCAAGTGCATCATTCTGAATTCATGCACGTCATCCACCACTATGGAAAGCCTACGTGCGATCTTCGCTACCCATGGCTTGCCGGACATCCTGGTTAGTGATAATGGCCCATGTTTCACGAGCTATGAATTCCGGGAGTTTATGTCGGGCAATGGCATCAACCACATCAGGACTGCGCCGTTCAAGCCGGCCTCCCATGGCCAGGCAGAACGTGCTGTCCAAATCGTTAAGCAAGGGATGCTCAGGATTCAAGGACCCTCCCTACAATGCCGCCTATAGGTCCCGCCCGCAGAGTTACTCATGAAACAGACACTCAAAACTCGGTTGTCCCTCATCCACCCAGTCCTGACCGACATAGTTGAGGGCCAACGCAAGTCACAAAATGAGTACCATGACCGTAATGCGAGGGGAAGATGTATAGAAATAAATGATACTGTATTCATCCTCAATCACGCCATGGGGCCCAAATGGCTCGAGGGTACCGTAATTGAGAAAGAAGGGAATAGGGTCATTGTGGTAAAACTCAACAATGGCCAGATATGCCGCAAGCATCTGGACCAAGTGAAAAAAAGGTTCAGCAATGACACGGAGGAACCTGAAGAAGACCATGAGATGGAGCTCACACTACCGCCAGTGAACGAGCAACAAGAGCAATCAGAGGAATGCACAGTCCCTGCGGTCAGCCCGGACAGGCCGGAATCACCACAGGTGACAGACACTCACGTCAGTGTCCAACAACCAGAGCCCCAACTGCGGCGCTCCACGAGGGAGCGCAGACCACCTGAAAGACTAAACCTATGATCCCAGTAAGACTTTGGGGGGGGGGGGGGGGGGGGGGGAAGGTGATGTCATGTTTGTAACTACAATGTAACACCACTGTATTACTGTATACACTCAACACAGATGCACACCTTGACCACGAGGTGAACTTGTGGGAGACACTCCTTACCTGATCACTCAGGTATTTAAAGGGAGGTCCCACGCAGGGTCATCACTTCTGGAGTGCTGAATAAAGAGTTATGGTCACTGAGTGGCCTTGTCCCTGGAATGTGCCTTGTGTGGTTTCATGCTGTAGAGTGTATGGGTGTAATGGGGGTTGGAAGAACATCTCTTCCCCCCCACCCTCCCCAGGCTCTCTCTCTCTCTCTCTCTGCCCCCCACCACCACCCCACCCCCAGGCTCTCTCTCTCCCCCCCCACCCCAGGCTCTCTCTCCTCCTCACCCCCCAACCCCCCCGCGGCTCTCTCTCTCCTCCACCCCACCCCCTACCCCCCGGCTCTCTCTCTCTCTCTCTCTCTCCCCTGGCCACCCACCGCGGCTCAGCGGGAGGCTCGGGGCCCGGTCAGAGACTCGGGGTTCGGCGGCTCAGCTCCCTTTCTCCCCGTCCTGCCACTTCTCTCTCCATCGTCCGCAGGCTCTGAGGAACAACATAGTCGGACTGATTGCAGGGCCCACTTCCGGTTTCAGGCGGGAGGCATCAGGGGCGGAGTCTCGAGAGGACGCAGGCGCAGAAGGACAGAAAAAGGGAAATACAAATAGTCAGTCCCATAAATAGAACAGCAGTGGGAAACACTCAAAATGGTGATCAAGGGAGTCCAGGAGAAATTAATCCCACTAAAAAGCAAGAACAACTAACCAGTAATGTCACTCCATGGATGACGAAAGAAATAAGGGCAAAATTGAAATGAAGGACAAAGGCATACACTAAGTACATAGACAATAAAGGAGAGGATGACAAAGGGAATAGAAAAAGATTAGGAAAGAAGTCAAAGAAACAATTTGTAAGGCAAAAAGAAACTACAAAATTTAATTATCAGGGTATTCTACAGACACATAAATAACATTAGAAAAATCAGGATAGGGATAGGGCCACTAAGGGATACACCTAATAAACTCAACAGGTAATGACAGCAAAATGGCAGAAATATTAAATAATTACTTTGCCTCTGTATAACAACTGCCTGCCTTTATAATCTTCTGACCACACCTTCCATGAGGGTGCTTTGTTATTATTTTTATCCATTTTATTCATTCTCTATTTCACTGCTTTTATCTATTTTATTTAAGCTGTACCACTTTCAACTCAGTTTTCTCACCCGATTCCCATATCCCTTGATTCCCCTGGAGTTCAAAATCTATCTATCTCAGCCTTGAATATACTCCACGGTTCAGCATCCACAGTCCTCTGGGGCAGAGAATTCCAAAGATTCATAACCCTCTGAGTGAAGAAATTGCTCCTCATCTCAGTCTTAAATGGCTAATCCTTTATCCTGAGACTATGTCCCCTCGTTCTAGACTCTCCAGCCAGGGGAAACAACCTCTCAGCATCTACCCTGTCAATCTCCCTCAGAATCTTATATGTTTCAATGAGATCACCTTTCATTCTTCTGCAACCCAGAGAGTATAGGCCCAATCTACTCAATCTCTCCTCATAGAACAACCTTCTCATCCCAGAAATCAATCTAGTGAACCTTTTTTTGCATTGCCTCTAAGACAAGTATACCCTTCCTCAGATAAGGAGACCAAAACTATAGACATTACTCCAGGTGTGGTTTCATCAAAGCCCTGTACAATAGTAGCAAGATTCCCTTACTCTTGTATTCCAACCCATTTGCAATAAAAGACCACATGCCAATTGCCTTACTAATTGCTTGCTGTACCTGCGTGCTAACTCACTGTGTTTCCTGTACAAGGAGGTCTAAATCTCTCTGAACAGCAACATTTTATAGTTTCTCACTGATACGTCCTTACTATACAGTATAAATGCACACGAGGCCGATGCTTGAGAGAAGGTCAGTCTGTGACCTGTCCTTTATTCCTTAGCACTCAAGTGATGAAGGTGGGTGGAGCTTCCCCTTTTATACCTGAAGGTCCAGGTTAGGAGTGTCTCCCACCTAGTGGTCAGTGTTCTCATGGTATACAACTTAGGTCAGTTTATACATGGGTTACAATGCTGGTTGAATACATGACACTCACTATTTAAAAAAATATTCTATCTTTCTATTCTTCCTACCAAAGTGAATAACCTCACATTTCCCCACGTTATACTCCATCTACCACCTTATTGCCCACTGTCCTTATCCCTTTGCAGGCTGTGTGTGTCCTCCTCACTCCCTCTCTGTTCTCATGTCCTCTGATGTCAAGCATGACCTGTTGCAGCTGAGCCAAATTTCAGCTGCTCCTCCAGTTGGTCTTTACTCCTAATATATCCTTACTATACAGTACTAATGCACACGAGGCCCATACTAGAGAAAAGGTCACTCTGTGACCAGTAACCTTTATTAGCTAGCACTGAAGTGGAGGAGATGGGTGGAGCTTCCCCTTTTATACCTGAAAGTCCAGGTTAGGAGTGTCTCCCACAAGTTCACCACCTAGTGGCCAGTGTTCTCATGGTGTACAACTTATGTCAATTTATACATGGATTACAATGACAGTTGAATACATGACATCACCTCCCCCCCCCAAAGTCTTATTGGGAATCACAGGTTAAGTCCCTCTGGTGGTTTACGCTCCCTTGTAGAGTGCCTGAGTTGGGGCTCCGGTTGTTGGGCGCTGGCCTGAATGTCTGCTGTTTGCGGTGCCTCAGGCCTGTCCGGACTGCCCACAGTGACTGGGCTCTCCTCTACTCGGTTCCGGTGTTCGGTCACCTGTGATGGAGTGAACTCTACATCGCGTTCTTTCTCTGCTTCTTCTATGGGGTTGCTGAACCTCCTTTTTGTTTGATCCACGTGTTTGTGGCAAATTTGTCCATTGGTAAGTTTAATTACCAGAATCCTATTCCCCTTTTTGGCAATCACAGTGCCTGCAAGCCATTTGGGCCCTGCAGCGTAGTTGAGGACAAAGACAGGGTCATTGACATCAATACATCACGCCCTCGCATTCCCGTCATGGTAGTCACATTGTGACCGGCGCCTGCTCTCAACAATTTCTTTCATGGTGGGGTGTATAAGGGATAACCTGGTTTTAAGTGTCCTTTTCATTAGCAGCTCTGCACGTGGAACCCCTGTGAGCGAGTGTGGTCGGGATCTATTGGCCAACAGGAGCGTGATAAGCGGCTTTGTAGGGAGCCTCCTTGGATTCTGAGCATCCCCTGTTTGATTACGTTGATACTGGGATGCCATTGAGGAGCACTTTCATCATTATCGGTGGCGTCCTGGTGTATGAACTGTATATGTGCTCCACATGAACTCGCTGAACTTCAGCTTCCAACGATTTTCCCCAGTGTCCATTTGGCCTCGTAGGGCTTACATCGGGCCCGTCCTCCTCGTACATCAACCTGGCTGCAGGCTTCCTGCACATACGCGCCAAGTGACCGCTGACGTTGCAGTTTCTGCAGGTATATTGCTGATACCTGCAAGCTCTGGCTGTGTGTTTGCCTCCACACCTCCAACATGAGCCGTTGTTGGAAACAAAAGGTCCATTACCAGTCAATCATCTCTGACTGTCTCTATAACTGTCCTTAAACGCACCATTGACAGGTGTTGATGGCCCCATACTGGCCGCATTGTCCCTTGCGATGGCATGAATCGCCATTCAGCTCGCCATTGTCCCTGTTGAATTCCCCCTTTGGGTTCGACTACATGCTCGGGCATGTCCGATTGCCCCTGTCTGCCTGGAGAACGGTGTGCCGTGTTAACAATATTGACTCCCTGTCCATTTGCTGCATTTAAACCAAGATTTTTGTCAAACATCATTCTGGTCTCTTCCTCCCGAGATAAATGTCTGGGCTATCAAAGCCGCCGTTTCCAGGGTCAAGTCTTTGGTCTCAATCAGTTTCCTGAAAACCCCAGCGTGCCCGATGCCCTCAATAAAAAAGTCTCGCAGCATCTCCGCTCTGCATGCATCTGGGAATTTACATAGGCTCGCCAGTCGCCGGAGGTCTGCCACGATGTCTGGAACGCTTTGCCCTTCTCGCCGCCAGTGCGTGTAAAACCGATGTCTTGCCATGTGCATGCTGCTTGCCAGTTTAAAGTGTTCCCCGATCAACTTACTGAGCTCTTCAAAAGTCCTCTCCGGCAGCTTCTCTGGCGCTAGAAGGTCCTTCACCAGGGAGTACGTTCTGGATCCACAAACCGTCAGGAGATGAGCCCTGCGTTTGTCGGCCGAATCCTGTCCCAGCCATTCCTTAGTGTTGAAACTTTGCTGTAGTCTCTCAATAAAATCGTCCCAAACATCACCAACACAGTACCTCTCGTCTGTGCTGCTAGTGGCCATGCTCGCGTGGTTTGAATCCCAGTTTCTCGTCGCCAATAATATATCCTTACTATACAGTACAAATGCACACGAGGCCCATGCTAGAGAGAAGGTCACTCTGTGACCAGTTACCTTTATTAGCCAGCACTGAAGTGGAGAAGATGGGTGGAGCTTCCCCTTTTATACCTGAAAGTCCAGGTTAGGAGTGTCGCCCACAAGTTCACCACCTAGTGGTCAGTGTTCCCACGGTGTACAGCTTAGGTCAGTTTATACATGGATTACAATGACAATTGAATACATGACAACTCCCAACGGTCACATGCCACCTTGTCCTGCAAGCACAGAAGTAGTGTTGGGGGGCTGAGCGGCCCCTGGCCTGCGAGCACCATCGGAGCAGGCCAGGAAACGGAAGAAGCAGTGTGGCGGCATACCACTCCAGGGAGCAGCACGTGCTGGAGCAGGAGAGCAACGACAGTGAAGAGAGACGTCACCAAGATCGAGGTTGGTGATTGGAGTGTGAGCAGGTACAGCAGGAGCGGCGAGGTCGGGGCGAAGGAGCGGCGAGAGATTGTAGAGGGACGTGATCGGGGCCCAGGAGAGGCGTGAGTTCGGGGCCCAGAAGAGGTGAGGGCCCAGGGGAAGCACAGGCCAGCCCACACTGCGATATATGTGCACTAGGTCCATGCAGCAGAGCTGGTCTCCAGTCATTAATTAATCCTTGCCACTGGACCAAGACCTAGCTCTGTCAAGCCCGTGTGGTGGCTGGCGTGCAAAGGCCACCACACATTAAAAAACTCCACGCCCAGGCATCTTCTACCCTTCAGGATGTAGTTCGGGACCTGGAATTTTAGGTCCTTCATTGAAATACCTGTGAACTTTTTGACATGGAAGCAAGTCATCCTCGGTTCGAGGGACTGCCTATGATGATGAGTGTTGAGATGTTCGAAGGAGTGAGACCCAATTGTTTATCTTGAATCCCAGCTTGTGTGACTCAGTTAAATAAATCCTGCAAGTAGATTGTGTTGCAAGGTTGGTTTGTGGGTTCAATTTTCTAAATGATAAATAAACAACAGTTCCAGTTTGTATCATCAGTAATACTATCTTTCCTGTAACAGTACGGATGTACAGGCAAAGCTCGTAAAGAGATTTTTCATCCTGAGTTCTTAGCATACAGCCACAGTCATGGTTTAAAAGTGACAATAGACTGCATTATTTGTCCGCCAATTTGTTATACTGACATAATGGCTCATCTTGCAGGTTGTTAAAACTTTTTCCTGATTTACTCCCAAGTCTGTGAGCTATTAAATGCAGCTCTTACCAAGCAGACTGGATGGAACTGCTGTGGAGAGGGTACGCAAACAGGACAATCATACTTCTGGACTTCTTCCATAAGCATCTCCAAAGCAGCATCACAAGATGAAGGCAGTCTGGTTCTCAAGCAGCATAAGACCCTTTAAACAGCAACTGCAGCTTTTAGAACCACAGCTGAGGAGTATTTCCCGCCCGCGCCCCCCCTCCCTCGATAGTTAGCTCCCACTGGCAGGCTCAATCTACTTCAGTGCCAGATCTGTAACATTTACCAGTGTATTGTTAATGTTACTTCAACCAGTAAGTTTAATTTTACAATTACTGTCTCGGTTACTTGTCCTTGAGGATCTGACAACATGTATAAGTTAATTGAGGGAGGAAGGAATAGGATGTGCCGATGAGGTTAGTTAAAGTAGGTGGGAAGCTCATGTGGAGCAAAAACACTGACCAGTTGGCCAAATGGCTTGTTTCTGTGTTGCAAATTCTATGTAAAAAGATGTGCCTGTATGTTTACAGAAATTTAGCACAATAAGAATATAAAAATTAGGAGCAGGAGTTGGCCATTCGGCCTCTCGAGCCTGCTCCGCCATTCAATGAGATCATGGCTGATCTTCTATCTCAACTCCACTTTCCTGCATTATCCCCATAGCCCTTGATTCCCTTAATATACAAAAATCTATCCATCTCTGTCTTGAATATACTCAAAGACTGAGCCTCCACATCCCTCTGAGGTAGAGAATTCCAAAGACTCACCACCTTCTGAGTGAAGAAGTTTCTCCTCATCTTGATCCTAAATGGCCGACCCCTTATTCTGAGACTGTGACCCCTGGTTCTAGATTCCTCAGCCAGAGGAAACATCCTCCCTGCTTCTACCCTGTCAAGCCCTGTAAGAATTTTGTATGTTTCAATGAGATCACCTCTCATTCGTCTAAACCCTGGAGAATATAGGCCTAGTCTACTCAATCTCTCCTCATAGGACAATTTTCCCATCCCAGGAATCAGACTAGTGAATGTGTGTGCGCAAAAGGGAAATGTATAGGTACAATGTTTAATGGACTAATGAACTAACCTTCGCCCTTCAATCAGACAATTAAAATCTCTCTGCGTTGTTTCGACAACACTGCTTTCTACGACAATAAACCTAATCACACAAATCATACCTAGCTGGAGGCTCTACGTACCCTTAAATATTACTGTTCATGTGGCAATAGATATCTTCAAATATACTTATTCACTGACAAAAGTATTTACTTAAGTTCTATTCTATTTTGTGAACAGTTAGAAGTTAAAAAAGACCCATTTAGATAATGCATGAGTAACTAATGCTGGCTACAGCCATTTTCTGTGAACAGCCATTAAAAGCTGCACATAAACAACACTAAGAAACTTGCATGCCAATTTCATCTTTTTATCTCATAATACTCCTGTGAAGCGCCTTGGGATGTTTCACTACGTTAAAGGCACTATATAAGTACAAGTCATTGTTATTGTTCCTCATGCAAGGAACTGCCTCATGTCGACTTGTGCTAATATTTCCCTATCCAGAAATGGACACTTGTGTTTGCAGGGAATCATAGGCAATAGCATATGCCCGGGCACTAATCCACCAGATCACCATTAAGTGTGATAAACAAATTCCTCAAATGTAACAATGTTTACCTTTACTGCTGCAAATAGTCGAGATAACTGACAGCTGGCATTTGTCTGAATCTTCCGCACATCCTCTAATAGTCTGCGTAAACATGCTGCCTCCTCTCGGCTGTCTCTCACTGATCCACGGCACTATGTATAAATAGGTCAACAGTTGTATGGTCATTATATACTGGGAACAAAAACATTAGTATTCAAACCTACCAGTCTTTCATTTGCAATAGCATTCGTGTATTGTTCTTAATTACAGACTACCTAGTGACTGTATAATCTACCTGCCTCGAATTAGAAACTAAATCATTTGACTAAAAGTACTTTATATAAAACAATGCCACTAAATAAAGTATGTGTGATGTCTATCCATCTTTCGGGTGAGGCATTAAACCGAGGCTCCGTCTGCTCTCTCAGATGGATATAAAAGATCCCATGGCACTATTTCAAAGAAGAGCAGGGGGAGTTCTCCCTGGTGTCCTGGCCAATATTTATCCCTCAATCAACAGAACAAAAAAAAAATTATCTGGGCATTGTCACATTGCTGTTTGTGGGAGCTTGCTGTGCGTAAATTGGCTGCCGCGGTTCCCACATTACAACAGTGACTACACTCCAAAAGTGCTTCATTGGCTGTAAAGTGCTTTGAGACGTCCAATGGTTGTGAAAGGTGCTGTATAAATCCAAGTCTTTCTTTTTCTTTCTATGGGTTTTGATTTCTAATAACAGGTATAGAATTCCACCTCACTGCATGTAATAATGCTCAGTCAGAAAATACACCAGGTAGAACTGAAAATCATGAACTAAACCATTAGTACAATACAGCAACAGTGATACCTTTTCAACAGATTCAATGGAAAAACTACTACACATGGAAACTGCAAATTTGTGATTCTTGTCCACTAAGGCAACTGATTAGTCACAGAATTACCAGGTACAAACAGTATACTTTAAAATGGAGTGTTCTGTATAACTCCTCATATTACAAAGTTATTTTAGTATTTTCTCCTCTTCTTTTCTTTTTTACATCACCCTTTGCCAGCCACCAATTCCCTCCCCAGTTCTGATTTTCTGAGACTTCAGCGGTTGATTGGAAAATTGGGTCTCCGGGTGCATACACCTCATTTTATGATGCGCAGTTTACAGGGGGTAGAATGAGGCTGCGCTATTTAAGTTTGGATCCCATACCAAACTTTACTTTATTGGTTTGCCCACATCATGCACTTTTGCCCATATAAAATGAGCATGTTAATACTTTTGGCGTCTGCCCGGCTCAAGTAAGCTTTTTAAAAAGGAAGATGGTTGTTGGGAGCTGCTGATAAAATGTTTTTTTTTACATTTACAAATACATACTGATGCATGCATTAGTTGGTTTTACTGTGCAATCTGCCTTGAGAATCATAGAAATTTACAGCGCACAAGGCTGCTATTCAGCCCGTCGCGCCTATGCTGGCTCTTTGAAAGAGCAGCTGTGCTTAGTCCCACATGTTTTTTGTCCAACACCCTGTAAGTTCCTCATCCTCAAACACCTGTCCAACTCCCCTTTAAAATTATTTATGGAATCAGCTTTCAGGTAGAACGTCCCAACAACTCCGAGTGAAAAAATGTTTCCTCATCTCCATTCTACATCTATTGCCAATGATTTTGAATCTATGACCTCTGGTTATTAACACACTCGCCAGAGGGAACAATTTTTCTCTATCAAAATCCCTCATCAGCTGGAAAGAGGCGTTACCTCTTAACCTTCTAGGTTCCAAGGAGAACAGTCTTAACTTTGCTATCTTCTCTTAACTGAAGACCCTCATCCCTGGTAATGCCCCGGTAAACCTCCCCTGTACCCTTTCTAAGGTCTTTACATCTTTCCTGAAGTGTGGTGCCCAGAGTTGTCCACAATACTCCAGCTGAGGCCTAACCAGTGTTTATAAAGTTGTAGCATGATCTCTTTTCTTTTATATTCTATGCCTCTGTTTATAAACCCAAGTAACCCATATGCTTTTTAACCACTTTATCAACTTGCCCTGCCACCTTTAAGGATTTGTGTATATGGACATTAAGGTCTCTCTGCTCATCTACACATTTCAAAATCATGCCATTTATAGCATACTTTCCATATTAGTCCTCCCAAAGTGCATCACTCCACACTTCTCCGCATTGAACTCCATCTGCCACACTTCTGCCCATTTCACCATCCTATCTGTGTCATCCTGAAGCCTATAGCTATCCTCATCACTATCTACTGCTTTGCCTAGTTTCGTATCATCTGCAAACTTTATAATGCTGCTCCCTACACCAGAGTCTAGGTCATTTATAAAAATTGCCAAGAATACTGGACTCAAAACTGACCCTTGGGGAACACCACTGAAAACCACCACCCAGTCTGAAAGACATCCATGCACTCTGCTTCCTATCACTGAGCCAATTCTGTATCCATCCCACCACTTTACACATAATTCCATGGGCTTCCATCATCTTTCATCTCCTGTATGGCACTTTGTTGAATGCCTTCCGGATGTCCATGTATATATACACATCTACTGCACTACCTTGATCAACCTTCTGTTACCTCATCAAAAAATTCAAATCAAGTCAGTCAGATACGATTTGCCTTTAACGATGCAATCCGGTTATCCTTGATTAACCCATGCCTTTCCAAATGAAAGTTTATTTTGTCCCTGATCATGGTTTCCAATAATTTCCCCACCGCCAATGTTGGGTTGACTGGCCTGTAGTTTCCTGGTTTATCCCTCTCCCCTTTCTTGAACAGTAGTATAACATCAGCAACCCTCCAGTTCTACTCCTGTATCCAATGAGGATCGAAAGATTGTGACCAATGCCTCTGCTATTTCTACCTTTGCTGTTTTCAACAATTAGGATGCATTCCATCTGGACCAGGTGACTTACCAACTTTCAGTAATGCTAATCTTTTTAGTACATCTTCTCTATCTACATAAGAACATAAGAAATAGGAACAGGAGTAGGCCATACGGCCCCTCGAGCCTGCTCCGCCATTCAATAAGATCATGGCTGATCTGATCATGGACTCAGCTCCACTTCCCTGCCCGCTCCCCATAACCCCTTATCTATTACTATCCTGTCCATAACTTCCCTCTCCTCTTTTAGATTAACCTTCACATCATTCGCTTCCTTTGTGAAGACAGTTGCTAAGTACTTCCATGTCTCTTTTTTCCCCAATACTTTCCTTCATTACTCATGGTTAAGAATACGTTTTTTTAATATTTAGATTTTCAGCATAATATCCTAGATTTTGTCTTTCCAGGAGGTGGATTAGGAACAACTGATTTCCTCCTAAATTTGGACCTGCCAGAAATTTCCCTTAAGAAAACAGAGTTGAAAGATGTCCATGCATCACATCTGTGAGTCCAGCGATCACACTGTGTGCTGTACATGTCATGCCTGCATCACATATGTGAACGTTTGTGATGCACACACATCGCTGGATCCAATTTTCTGCAGAATGACAAATAGTGGACATGGAAACAAAACTTGCTATGTTGAACTTCATTTAGGCATTAATATTCATTTCATGCCAAATATTGGCAATCTTCACTATACAAACAGAATTACAAAACCCGAACCCAGCCTTTAACACAAGTCAACAAACACATTTCCAAATATCAGTAGTACTTGTCACCAAAATGAGGCTGTGCTAGCAACTTCTCTAGACAGCGTAATTTTTTTAATCCTAATTATAGACAGATAGATAGTGGATTGTCATTTAGCTTATCTTTGCCTTTTCAGTCCCTTGCTTGTTTTCTTGAGTTTTAGCAATATTCCAAATAAAAACTGATTTTCTCTGCATTTACCCAGGATTTTAGTGTCCAATTTCCTATGCTAAATATAAAACCTGAAATATGACATTTTTTTAAATCAGCAATAAAAAACTTGAAGGATTATTATTCTTGTGTTTTATTGCCATTATGTGTCAGCCAGTGGCTCTGTGGGTAGCACGGTTGTGGGTTCAAGTCCCACAGCTGCCCCTCAGGCAGTTTAGCAGTGTACACACGTCAAGCAAATGACAATTGCTTTGTTTGAAAAGGCAACAGCGCCTTCATTTTTCCTATGGAAAGGAGGCTACAGTGGACAGGGTGCAGAGCCCTCACCTCATGGCAGGGCTCCAAGTGAAAGTTGCTAAAGACGGCATCCATGAGAGTATACGCGTCGTCATAACAACCCCATGGTCGACATGAAAAAAAAAGGTTTGCATCCAAGTAATGTTCAGGTGGTATTTGACCACAGAAACATCATTATGTGGTAATCCATGTTGTATGCATTTAATGAAGGAGTAGAAACATGGGGTGAATGGCTCTTAGACCAGGTCTAACCTCACTGAGAAACCCTATAACAGCAGTGGAGCACCTTGGGCTGAAAGCCTTGAACATCTATCTGTCTGCCGTTTCTCAACTGCCACTTCCAGCTTCAAGAAAAGCATCCTGTTCAGCAACAGCGCAACCAAATAGTCTTTACAAAAAAGTGTGCTTTCAAACCTCAGAGGGTGCAGCAGTCCCAACTTCGGTCTGTGCTGAGTTTGATGAATCTCTGCGGAAGGAGCAGCGTGGCGGCATACCACTCCAGGGAGCAGCACATGCTGGAGCAGGAGAGCAATGGCAGTGAAGAGGGAGACTGGATTGGACGTCACCAAGTTCCAGGTGGGTGATTGGAGCACGGGCAGGTACTGCAGGAGCGGCAAGGTCGGGGCGAAGGAGCGGCGAGAGATTGTTAAGGGACTTGATCGGGGCCCTGGAGAGGCGTGCGTTCGGGGCCCAGAAGAGTCGAGGGCCCAGGGCAGCACGGGCCAGCCCACACTGCGACATGTGTGCGCTCTAGGTCCGTGCAGCAGAGCTGGTCTCGTCTTGGTTAATCCTTGCCACTGGACTAAGACCTAGCTCTATCAAGTCTGTGTGGTGACTGGTGAATAACGGCCACCACACGTTGCAAAAATCCACACAGAGACATCTTCCACCCTTCAAGATTTAGTTCAGGACCTGGAATATTAGGTCCTTCATTGAAACAACTATGAACTTTTTAGCGTGGAAGCAAGTCATCCTCGACTCGAGGGACTGCCTATGATGATGATGATGGACCTCAAGAAATGTGTGCACAAATGAGAAGTACATTTACCGTAACCATCTTCCTGATACCAGTCAACTAATTTCTCATTTGCAGCCAGGTATGCAGACCGAGGTGACTACACTGATTCAGGTAGCAACTTCCTTCACCTGGCACCTATGCTTTTACTGGAGGATGACTATCAGCCCCAAATAGAACCACCCTCATTGGCCATACCTCCTGCAGTAGGATCTCAAACCCTTCAGCATCAAAAGGAGCAGTGATGCCTGCACGTTTCCACTGATCAAATTAGTCCACATATACCACCACCACAGCCTCTCCTGTAATGATGAGCTGCAACCTGGCCACATGTTACACTCTCCAGCCGAGTGTGCTATATGCAAGCTTTTCAAGTGGCAGTAGCCTATTTGAATTATGGGGAGGGTCTCCCAATAGAAAATTCTGCACAGCCTACCCTCTGAGCTGTTGGCAAAGACACGCCAGCACCATAGTCAGGTTCAACCCATTTTCAGAAAATTGACTACATAGTCCTCAATTGTATTTTCACTATTTTTAAACTTAGTAGCTTGGTTTTTATTTTATTGAGAATATTACAAAATTATATAGATAATAGAGTGCTGTATTTAATCAAGTTTCAGGATTTGTAAAGGAAATCTAATTAATTCCATGCTCCCAGTAGGGAGGTGTGCTCAAAGAGAATTAGTGCTAACAGTACCCTATCCCTGGCTCGCGCTCCCTTCAAATACAGCTCCCCACTTGAGCATGAAACTGATGAAATTACCATAAAATATCATCTGACCCTTCCGACTAAACAATTGCTACTCACTCTCTTCCAGACTCCAAAATTTTACATTTTTGCTCACCATCCCCTTTACAGGTCTCCTTGTGTCCCACATCAAAGCCCGAGATAGTAGGAGAGATAATGCCCTTGGCTTCTGTAAATATTGTTTTGTAACTGGCTTCTATGAAAGAAAGACTTGGATTTCATGACCAACGGATGTCTCAAAGTGCTTTACAGCCAGCGAAGTACTATTTGGAGTGTAGTCACTGTTGTAATGTGGGAAACCCAGCAGCCAATTTAAACATAGCAAGCTCCCACAAACAGCAATGTGATAATGACCAGATGATCTGTTTGTGTTATGTTGATCAAGGGATAAATATTGGCCAGGACACCGGGGATAGCTCCCCTGTTCTTCTTCGAAATAGTGCCATTGGATCTTTTACGTCCACCTCAGGGAGCAGACGTCTTATTGGTTTAACGTCTCATCCGAAAGACGGCACCTCCGACAGTGCAGCACTCCCTCAGCACTGCACTGAAGTGTCAGTCTAGAGTTATGGGCTCAAGTCCCTTGAGATGAGTTGAATGAGAGTAGGTGAAGGTGACTTGCCTTCTAATTTCCCCTCTGTAGAAAGTGCCTGGCCTGCACTTAGTGTGTTTCCTCCATCAAGATGACATAAGGAATGCTCAAGCAGAAAACAGACCCTGTTTAATTCTGCTTTAAACATATGCCCTGACCAGCCATATGTATTACTGGTGAGTGGCATTGCTTTAAAAAATATATATGCCACATGGTTCTGAACAGTGATAATACTTGTAATCTCCGTACTTGTGTGCAAGGAACATTGCACTGAAACACTGAACACCAAAGTGAGATCACAGCCTTCGATTACTCCAAGGTGTTTAATATGCTTTTACATGTACCACATTCATTTGGTATGATTCCATTTTGTTATTTCCTGAATGGATTGAAAAACTGTCAGAGGATGAGCCATCAATTGCAGTACAGCTAGAATAAGTTGAAAGCAAAGTGGTTGGCTACAATTATACCTGGTGAAAGACCATTTAATGTTACCTTGTTTAGAAGTGCACGGTGCCAGATACAATCAAAGGCTTTGTCTTTGATGTGTAATGGCTGCCAGCCTGATGGATTAAGAACTATAGGGTAGTCATTGTAAGTTTTTCAAGTAATAATCAATAGTGTACTATTTTAAATGTGTGATATGTTGTGGTCAGCAGTAAGAAATGATAATTGTCTCTAGCCAGGAGGCTGGCTATCTAACTCATTCAGAATGTTGTTCCTAGTGAGTTATCCAGTCAGCTTTCACTTATAAGCTAGGATATGCCTGTGTGTATAACAATGTCACAATATCATCGTGTCAAGGAGATTTCAATCTTGGGAAAGTTCTTGGTGTAAATGTTAAGTGCTCCTTTCACAATAATTCGGTATAGTGCTATCCTACACAACACATTGCTGCCTCGAGGGTCGTGCTGTCTTTCAAAGGATGCTTCCCTCCCTGCCGAGGGGACAGCATCTTGATTGAAAATCCCTGTCCTATAGTATGTTATATTAAAGGAGACATTACTTTTGCCAGTTTCAGGTGAAGCAGAGCATTTTCAGTTTCCAGCTGAACAATTCTTTCTTCTTTGCCCTGAAATTACAGAAAAAAAGAATGTTAGGACATTTACAAATTCACTTCTCAGCCAATGTGCATTTTTAAAAATTGTATTTCATAGTTGTACTTATCTAGTTAAATCTATGTACATTTTGTGCATAAGATTAGTGCAGATAATCATGCAGCAATGCTGTTGTGGGTTACTATAGTGCACTTTAATATGCACTGCAGTATGGTTTTGCCCAGTAACACCAATATCAAAGCACTTACTGTTGCACTGTAATTCACTACCTGTTCCATTGCTGTCTGTGTAGCTCGTGGGCCGCCCCGACCTGTGTGAGAACACCACCGCAGGTCGGGGCTATAAATAGAGCAGGAGCGCCAGGCCCTGGAACATTGTGGGCCGCCCCGCCCTGTGTGAGAACACCACTGCAGGTCGGGGGTATAAATAGAGCTGGAGCGCCAGGCCCTGGAACATTGTGGGCTGCCCCGCCCTGTGTGAGAACACCACCGCAGGTCGGGGGTATACATAGAGCTGGAGCGCAGGGCCCTGGAACATTGTGGGCTGCCCCGACCTGTGTGAGAACACCACCGCAGGTCGGGTGTTTACATAGAGTTGGAGTGCAGGGCCCTGGAACATTGTGGCGGAGGTGTGGCGAATGAGGATACGGGGCCCAGAAGAGGCAAGGGCCCAGGAGCAGCATGAGCCAGCCCACACTGCGATATGTGTGTGCACTAGATCTGTACAGCAGAGCAGGTCTCCAGTCGCCACTGGATAAAGGCCTAGCTCTGTCACACCCGTGTGGTGACTGATGTGCAACGGTCACCACACGTTAAAAAAATCCACACACAGGCATCTTCCACCCCCTCAACTGGAGTTCAGGACTGGAACATCGGGTCCTCCATTGAAACATCTGTGAACTCTCATGGAAGCAAATCACCCTCGTTCGAAGGACCGCCTATGATGATAATGAGTCGGATGGGTGTCCCAACCAACACATGTAACGTTCTGGAGATCACCATTTTACTAAGCATTGTAAGAGCAAAAAGCTTCAGTGGTGGAAGTGAAAGGGAGCCCAATCACTCTGGAAATGTGGTCAACTTGAAAACGCAGCTGAAAAAGAGAAATCTTGCTCGCAATGGCAGAAAGAGTGTGTGATTGGAGAGTCAATGTGAGATGAAAGTGAAAAGCGGAGGAGACAGGTTACCGAAAGGGAGGGGCAAATGGTCATATGATGGGAAGGAAGGTGTTTTTCAGATGCGTGTATTTCATTGCAAGTCAAATTGAGTCTGGGCAAGTGACAGTCATTTGGTTTTGAGCCTGTGCCCATCTGGAAAAAGATAGGTGCCTGAGAATAATCCATAATGATTCACTTGTATCTGGGTTAAATGGAAAGTGATGAAAGGGGAAATTGCAATGGAAACTTGAGAGAGAGCACTTCTTGGTGGTATTAGAAGGAATCATAGAATGCTACAGCACAACAGGCCATTGGGAACAATAAATCTATACCAGTGATTCTTCAGCTTACAACAATGCACTAGCAATTTTTAAATTGGACTATGGATAAGATTTTCTTCATCCTTTTGTCGTGGGAGCCCACAGATAAAGTGAATGTACAGTTCTAAAGGCATGACATGGTCTGTGTAACATCTAATGATATGCAATGACTTGGCAACACATGTTTCACAAATGTGGCACAGTAGATAATCACCTGCAACAGCTTCTCTTCCCAGTCCTGCATCGTTACCTCTGGTGTCCCACAAGGATCTGTCCTTGGCCCCCTCCTATTTCTCATCTACCTGTTGTCCCTTGGCGACATCATCCGAAAACACAGTGTCAGTTTCCACATGTACGCTGACGACACCCAGCTCTACCTCACTACCACTTCTCTCGACCCCTCCATGGTCTCTAAATTGTCAGACTGTTTGCTCGACATCCAGTTCTGGAGGAGCAGGAATTTGCTCCAATTAAACATTGGGAAGACCGAAGCCCTTGTTTCCGTTCCCTAGCCACTGACTCCATCCCTCTCCCTAGCATCTGTCTGAGATTGAACCATACTGTTTGCAACCTTGGTGTCATATTTGACCCTGAAATGAGCTTCCAACCACACATCCGCAGCATAACTAAATCCCCCTATTTCCACCTCCATAACATCGCCCGTCTCCGCCCCTGACTCAGCTCATCTACTGCTGAAGCCCTCATCCATTACCTTTGTTACCTCTAGATTTGACTACTCCAATGCACTCCTGGCTGGCCTCCCACATTCTACCCTACGTAAACTTGAGGTCATCCAAAACTTGGCTGCCCATGTCCAAATTCGCACCAAGTTCCACTCTCCCATCACCCCTATGCTCGCAGGCCTACATTGGCTCCCTGTTAAGCAATGCCTCGATTTCAAAATTCTCATCCTTGTTTTCAAATCCCTACATGGCCTCGCCCCTCCCTATCTCTGTAATCTCCTCCAGCCCTACAACCCCCCTCTACCCCGAGATGTCTGCGCTCCTCTAATTCTGGCCTCCTGAGCATCCCTGATTATAATCGCTCAACCACTGATGGCCGTGCCTTCAGCTGCCTAGGCCCCAAGCTCTGGAATTCCCTCCACAGTAGTAAACCTCCACACTTCCCTTTCCTCCTTTAAGACACTCCTTAAAACCTATCTCTTTGACCAAGCTTTTGGTCATAGAAACATAGAAACATAGAAAATAGGTGCAGGAGTAGGCCATTCGGCCCTTCGAGCCTGCACCGCCATTCAATGAGTTAATGGCTGAACACGCAACTTCAGTACCCCATTCCTGCTTTCTCGCCATACCCCTTGAGCCCTCTAGTAGTAAGGACTACATCTAACTCCTTTTTGAATATATTTAGTGAATTGACCTCAACAACTTTCTGTGGTAGAGAATTCCACTGGTTCACCACTCTCTGGGTGAAGAAGTTTCCCCTCATCTCGGTCCTAAATGGCTTACCCCTTATCCTTAGGCTGTGACCCCTGGTTCTGGACTTCCTCAACATTGGGAACATTCTTCCTGCATCTAACCTGTCTAAACCCGTCAGAATTTTAAACGTTTCTATGAGATCCCCTCTCATTCTTTTGAACTCCAGTGAATACAAGCCCTGTTGATCCAGTCTTTCTTGATATGTCAGTCCCGCCATCCCGGGAATCATCTGCCCCAATTTCTCCTTACGTGGCTCAGTGTCAAATTTTTGTCTTGTAACACACCTGTGAAGCGCCTCGGGACGTTTTACTACATTAAGGCGCTATATAAAGACAAGTTGTTGTTGAGAAATTAAAGTTGATTAACAGCCGATTGAGAAAGAGTTTTGGTTTTCTTCGGACACTTGCCTATGGCAAAAAGGCTGCATTTGATCGCGAGTGCCTGGACCAGGTTTTGTTACCACAGCTTGTCATCAGATCTTCAGTTTACTTGTTTTAACGATTTAGCACTCTGTTGCAGGACAAGATGGAAACTCCATGGAGTTAAGCACCTATGTTATAGTCACCTAAGCCTAAGTTAAAGGACTCTGAAAAAGGACTAAGAATTTCAAAACAGTTTGTTATTTTAGTCTCAGAAAATAGTTTAAAGTACCAGAGAAAGTTAAAATCTGTACTGCACTTTGCTTGTTGATATATTTTGGTTCTGTATAAATCTGCATCTTGCAATAAACTCTATTTGAAGTTTAGCCTGAAATGTTTTGCTTGCCAATGTGGTGTTTCTCCATTTATCAAAGTAATCAACAACAACTTGCATTTGTATAGCGTCTTTAATATAGTTAAATGCCTTAAAGTGTCTTAAAGAAGGAGAGAGAAGTAGAGGAGGTGGGGAAATTTGGGGAGGGAATTTCAGAGCTTAGGGCCGAGGCAACTGAAGGCATGGCCGCCAATGGTGGAGTGATTAAAATCGGGGTTGCACGAGAGGCTCGAATTGGAGGAGTGCACAGATCTTAGGAGGTTCTAGAGCTGGAGGAGGTTACCGAGGGCGGGATGCGGGGGCTCAGATGGTTGGCCCTGGAGTGATTTGAAAACATTGATGCGAATGTTAAAATCAAGGCATTGCCGGACCGGGAGCCAATGTAGGTCAGCAATCACAGCGATGATGGGTGGACGCCAATGTTCCCACTAAGCTGCACCGACACGCAGTCATCTGCAAGGTCCTGAGCAGGCCGCTCACCGGCTTTTACATTGTACATACCGCGCATGCGCAGAAATTTGAATGAGCCGAACATTGGGGGAAGGCTGGCCGTGCAGAAGGCAACGCCACGGCAGAGGGGGGACATTATTGAACGGGACTTGGTGCGAGTTTGGATACAGGCAGCAGAGTTTTGGATGAGCGCAAGTTTATGTAAGGTGGAAGATGGGAGGCCGGCCAGGAGTGCGTCGGAATTGTCAAGTCTAGAGGTAACAAAGTCATGGATGAGAGTTTCTGCAGCGGATGAGCTGAGGCAAGGGCGGAGACGGGCAATGTTACAGAGGTGGAGGTAGGAGGTCTTGGTGATGGAGTAGCTGTGGTGATCAGAAGCTCTTCTCGGGGTTAAATGGGCCGCCAAGGAAAGAATAAAGCTTGCATTGATATGGCACCTTTCATATCATTGTGTCTTAAAGTCCTTTCCAACCTATGTTTCACTTTTGAATTGCAGTCACCATTATGTAGATAAGCATATCAGCCAATATGCACTCAGCACCATCCCACGAGCAGCAAATGAATGAATGTCCAGAATCTGTTTTTGGTAGTGATGTTTGAAAAAAGCATGTTAGCTGGGATACCAGGTGAATTCCCCGCTCTTTAAATATAGAGCACTCCTGTTAATTCAATTTGAATTACGAGATAGCTTCACTGTTTTAGAAACATAGAAACATAGAAATTTACAGCGCAGAAGGAGGCCATTCCGGCCCATCATGTCCGTGCCGGCCGACAAAGAGCCGCACGGCCCTTGGTCAGCAGCCCTGAAGGGTACATATAAATCTATGAACAATGACGGAAAGGCAAAGAGCACCTAGCCCAACCAATCCGCCTCACACAACTGCGACACCCCTTATACTGAAACATTCTACACTCCACCCCAACCGGAGCCATGTGATCTCCTGGGAGAGGCAAAAACCAGATAAAAACCCAGGGCTATTTAATCCCAAGAGCTTCCGATCACCATAGCCACTCCTCTGTAACATTGCCCGTCTACGCCCCTGCCTCAGCTCATCTATTGCAGAAACTCTCATCCATGACTTTGTTACCTCTAGACTTGACTATTCCGACGCACTCCTGGCCAGCCTCCCATCTTCCACCTTACATAAAATTGAGCAGTAAAAAAGACTCCTGTGCTATTTTAATTCAATTGCTTCGTTGGAATCACTAGATAATACTGCACTATGTTTTAAAGTGGGAAAAACAATTGACTTATGAAGATTAGACTGCATTGCGTCAAAATATTTTATGCCCTTCTCAGCAGGCCGATGTGGCCTCAGTGTAATGTCTCATTCAAAAGTCAATATCCCTCAGTATTGCACTGAAGTGTCAGTCTCGATTGTAAATTGAAGTCTGCAGTGGGGATTGAACCCAGAATGTTAATTCAACCCATATGATTGCTGCTTCTCTTATGGATTCATTCTATAGACAGGGCTAAGCAATCCCACAATCAGCAGATCAGATCAAAGCTCTGCAGTCCTGCTACAGCAAGTCATGAATCATGGTGAACATTTAAACAATTAAAAAGGGAGGAGGAGGCTCCAGAAACATCCACATCAATGATTGCGGAGCCCAGCACCTAAGTGCAAAAGACAAGGCTGCAGCGTTCGCAACCATCTTCAGCCAGAAATGCCGAGTGGATAATCCATTTTAGCCTCCTCCTGAGGTCCCTACCATCACAGATACAGTCTTCAGCCAATTCAATTCACTCCACGTGATATCAAGAAAGGCAATGAGTCCCGACAACATCCCAGCTGTATTGCTGAAAACTTGTGCTGCTCCAGTACAGCGCCAACACTGGCATCTATCCGACAAAGTGGAAAACTGCTCAGGTATGTCCTGTTCACAAAAAGCAGGACAAATCCAATCCGGCCAATTATCGCCCCATCAGTCTGCAACAACAACTTGTATCTATATACCACCTTTAACATAGTGAAACATCCCAAGGCGCTTCACAGGAGTATTATGAGACAACAAATGTGATACCGAGCCGCATAAGGAGAAATTAAGGCAGGTGACCAAAAGCTTGATCAAAGAGGTAGGTTTTAACAAGCATCTTGAAGGAGGAAAGAGAGGTGGAGAGGCGGAGAGGTTTAGGCAGGGAGTTCCAGAGCTTGGGGCCTAGGCAACAGAAGGCACGGCCACTAATGGTTGAGCGATTATAATCAGGGATGCTCAAGAGGGCAGAATTTGAGGAGCGCAGACATCGCGGAAGGTTGGGCTGGAGGAGATTAATTTATCTCTATAATTTTATCAATATTTAGTAGGGTGAAGAAGAAACCAAGGTGTTCAGTGAAACAATTACTCGAGTGATTTCAATGGGTGGTTTTGTGGCAGTTGCTGATTGTTCATTGATAGCTATTTCCCATCTGTTCTTTGAATAGCTCAAAATGTCCCACTACCTAAATGCCAAGTAAGCAGCATCCTTCACTCCACAGATAGTGCAGATGTGAGGCTATGGAGGGATTTGAAAACAAGGGTGAGAATTTTGAAATCGCGGCGTTGCTTAACCGGGAGCCATTGTAGGTCAGCGAGCACAGGGGTGATGGGTGATCGTGACTTGGTGCAAGTTTACTCTCAATCATCAGCAAAGTGATGGTGTCGTTGACAGTGCTATCAAGTGGCACTTACTCACCAGTAATCTGCTCACCGATGTCCAGTTTGGGTTCCACCAGGACCACTCGGTTCCAGATCTCATTACAGCCTTGGTCCAAACAGGGACAAAAGAGCTGAATCCAGAGGTGAGGTGAGAGTGACTGCCCTCGACATTATAGTAGCATTTGACCGAATGTGGCATCAAGGAACCTTAGTAAAGTCGATGGAAATCATGGGGAAAATTCTCCATTGGTTGGAGTCATCATACCTAGCATAAAGGAAGATGGTTTTGGTGGTTGGAGGTCAATCATCACAGCCCCAGGTCATTGATGCAGGAGTTCCTCAGGGCAGTGTCCTAGGCCCAGCCATCTTTAGTTGCTTCATCAATGACCTTCCCTCCATCATAAGGTCAGAAGTGGGGATGTTTGCTGATGACTGCACAGTGTTCAGTGCCATTCGCAACTCCTCACATAATGGAGCAGTCCGTGCCCGCATCCAGCAAGACCTGGACGACATTCAGGCTTGAGCTGGTAAGTGGCAAGTAACATCTATGCCACACAAGTTGAAGATGGTCATTACCTGGCACAAGAGAGACTCAATGCCATTAGCACCATTGAATCTCTCACCGCTTGATCGACACCCCATCCACCACCTTAACAATTCACTCCCTCCACCAGCGGCGCACCATGGCTGCAGTATGTACCACCTAAAAGATGCAATGCAACAACTCGGCAAGGCTTCTAAAACAGCACTTCCCAAACTCACGATCTCTGCCATCTAGAAGGATAACAGATGGTTAGCATCTAGATGGATAACAGGCGCATAGGAACGCCACCACCTCCAAGTTCCCCTCCAGGTCACACACCATCCTGACTTGGATATATATCACCATTCCTTCATCGTCGCTGGGTCAAAATCCTGGAACTCCCTCCCTAACATCACTGTGGAAGTACCTTAACCACACAGATTGCAGCAGTACGAGGCAGCGACTCACCACCACCTTCTCAAGGGGAACAAGATCAGCCATAATCTTACTGAATGGTGGAGCGGGCTCGAGAAAGCAAATGGCCTATTCCTGCTCCTATTTCTTATATTCTTAAATGCTGGCCTTCAAGGTGAATTCTATCAACTGAATATGACAGGCATCTTGTATAGCATTCGAGTGTGCAATAGTTGAAAAGAGTAATTATAATCCAGTGACAATGGTATAAGTATCAGTGTTTAGGGACATTGACTTGCCTTGTTTACTCTATAGTGTTGCCAGAAACCCCAGTTATATTAGGTAGGTTTAGCAACGTTTTATTAATTAATCTCTATTGTGTTATCCATTTTATTTTGAGATATATTTGGTAGGGTGAAGGAGAAACCAAGGTGTTCAGTGAAACAATTACTCGAGTGATTTCAATGGCTGGTTTTGTGGCAGTTGCTCGTTGTTCATTGGTGGCCATTTCCCATTGTTCTATAAATAATTCAAAATGTCCCAGCACCTAAAAGCCAAGCAAGCAGCATCCTTCACTTCACAGATAATAGTTTTTGATTCCTTTTTAAATCTACAGTATATCTCAACCCTACCAACGAGGTTAGGAAGGTGATTGTCTGCGGGAATCTCACCGTACAATCGCCAGATATAGTGGATGGAGTTAGTAGTTAGGGGCAGGAATTGGTAGCAAGGGGTAGGAATTGGTAGTTACGGGCTGGGGTTGGTAATTAGGGTTAGTAGTTAGGGGTAGGGATTAGTAGTTAGGGTTGGGGGAATAGTTGACGCCAGGGTAGGGGGAGGAATTGACGACGGGGGAGGGGGGAGGAGTTGGGGGAGGAGTTGGGGGAGGGGAGGGGGAGGGGGAGGGGGAGGAGTTGGGGGAGGGGAGGGGGAGGAGTTGGGGGAGGGGAGGGGGAGGAGTTGGGGGAGGGGAGGGGGAGGAGTTGGGGGAGGGGAGGGGGAGGAGTTGGGGGAGGGGAGGGGGAGGAGTTGGGGAGGGGAGGGGAGGGGGAGGAGTTGGGGGAGGGGAGGGGGAGGAGTTGGGGGAGGGGAGGGGGAGGAGTTGGGGGAGGGGGAGGGGAGGAGTTGGGGGAGGGGAGGGGGGGGGAGGAGAGGAGGAGGGGGGAGGGGAGGGGAGGGGGAGGAGTTGGGGGAGGGGAGGGGGAAGGAGTTGGGGGAGGGGGAGGGGGAGGAGTTGGGGGGGGAGGGAGGGGAGGAGTTGGGGGAGGGGGAGGAGTTGGGGAGGGGAGGGGGAGGAGTTGGGGGAGGGGAGGGGGAGGTGTTGGGGGAGGGGAGGGGGAGGAGTTGGGGGAGGGGAGGGGGAGGAGTGGGGGAGGGGAGGGGGAGGAGTTGGGGGAGGGGGAGGGGGAGGAGTTGGGGGAGGGGAGGGGGAGGAGTTGGGGGAGGGGAGGGGGAGGAGTTGGGGGAGGGGAGGGGGAGGAGTTGGGGGAGGGGAGGGGAGGGAGTTGGGGGAGGGGAGGGGGAAGGTTGGGGGAGGGGAGGGGGAGGAGTTGGGGGAGGGGAGGGGGAGGAGTTGGGGGAGGGGAGGGGGAGGAGTTGGGGGAGGGAGGGGGAGGAGTTGGGGGAGGGGAGGGGGAGGAGTTGGGGGAGGGGAGGGGGAGGAGTTGGGGGAGGGGAGGGGGAGGAGTTGGGGGAGGGGGAGGGGGAGGAGTTGGGGGAGGGAGGGGGGAGGAGTTGGGGGAGGGGAGGGGGAGAGAGTTGGGGGAGGGGAGGGGAGAGGAGTTGGGGGAGGGGAGGGGGAGGAGTTGGGGGAGGGGAGGGGGAGGGGGAGGAGTTGGGGGAGGGGAGGGGAGGGGAGGAGTTGGGGGAGGGGAGGGGGAGGGGGATGAGTTGGGGGAGGGGAGGGGAGGGGATGAGTTGGGGGAGGGGGAGGGAGGGGATGAGTGGGAGGGAGGGGAGGGGATGAGTTGGGGGAGGGGAGGGGAGGGGGGATGAGTTGGGGGAGGGTAGGGGAGGGGATGAGTTGGGGGAGGGGAGGGGGAGGAGTTGGCGGAGGGGGAGGGAGGGAGGAGTTGGAGGAGGGGAGGGGGGAGGAGTTGGAGGAAGGGAGGGGGTGAGGAGTTGGAGGAGGGGAGGGGGGGAGGAGTTGGAGGAGGGGAGGAGTTGGAGGAGGGGAGGGGGGAGGAGATGGGGGGGGAGGGGAGGAGTTGGGGAGGGGAGAGGGGAGGAGTTGTGGAGGGGAGAGGGTAGGAGTTAGGGGAGGGGGAGGGGGAGGGGGAAGGAGAGTGGTGAGGAATTGGGGGAGGGAGCGGGGAGGAGTTCGGGGAGGGGAGGGGGAAGGAGTTGGGGGAGGGGAGGGGAGGGGGAAGGAGTTGGGGGAGGGGAGGGGAAGGAGTTGGGGGAGGGGAGGGGGAAGGAGAGTGGTGAAGTATTGGGGGACGGGGGTGGGGAGAGGAGGGGCGAGGAGTTGGGGGAGGGGGAGGGTTGGGGAGGGCGAGGAGTTGTGGCGGGGAGGGAGGAGTTGGCGGCGGGGAGGGGGAGGAGTTGGGACAGGGAGAGTTGGGGAGGAGGGAGAGTTGGGGGAGGGTTAGAGGAAGGGGAGGAGTTGGAGGAGAGGGGAGGAATTGGGGAGGGGCAGGAGTTGGGGGAGCAGTTGGGGGCAGGGGAGGAGTTGGGGGCAGCGGAGGAGTTGGGGACTTGCGTGAGGGGTTAGAGGAGGGGGAGGAGTTAGAGGAAGGGGAGGAGTTGGAGGAGAGGGGAGGAGTTGGGTGAGGTGGAGGGGGGAGGAGTTGGGTGAGGTGGAGGGGGGGGAGGAGTGAGGAGAGGGCTGGAGTTGGGGG